>NC_133368.1:41105003-41405003 GCF_049309525.1 Garra rufa | reverse complement strand
TCATCTGTGTTCCTGCCTGTTCCTGCCTTGTTCATCTTTGAGAATTATATTAAATAGTGTTTATTGTGTATATCGTCTCGTCTCATCCTGCACGTCAACCCATAACATTGTGTAAGAAAAATATCTATATTTAAAACATTATAAACTGTAATCTCTAGCTTCCGCTAACTGAAGTACAAAATGAGAATTTGTAAAGAAAAACTTTTGGAGGAATTCGATAAAAGCCAAGAAGAGACTGGTTTTCCTTTGTTGTGAACCAACATGGTTCTTGTGAGACAAGCGTATTCTCACCAGAGCTTACTTTACACCTACATCTCATGCTGAATTTCTTAAACAAATGCATTGAGACGATTCAGAAGGCCTTTATTAACCCCCAGAAGCCATGTGGAGTACTTTTTAGCATGGATGGATGCACTTTATTGGACTTCAAAATCTCATCAGCTATTTACTGCCATTATATAGCTTGGAAGAACCAGGACAGTTTTTAATATAACTTTAACTGTATTCATCTGAAAGAAGAAAGTCATATACACACCTAGGATTGAGGGTGGGCAAATCAAGGGGTTAATTAAATTTTTCAGTGAGCTATTCCTTTAAACGTCAATGCATACCAGTTTTAGTAACTTTGTGTTTTTGTCATTTTTTTAAATTATTTTTAATTTTTTTTTAAATAGGTCAATATAGTTTATATTTAGTTTTGGTTATTTTAGTACTTGAAGTTAATCTTAACAAAAATGAGAAATTTTGCCTTGGCAACTATCTGAAAAATATATGAACATATTTGTTATGGTTTTAGTGTTAGTTAACTATATTCCTGATCTGTTTGTCACACAAAGAGTAAATGAGTCTTATGGACATGTTTTATAATACTTTTGTATGATGATTTGTTGCAATATTTAAATTAATTTCTTTTACTTTCATTACATTTTGAAAAAAACTGGCAGAATATTCTTAAACTCACTTATTTGTCCTCTACAGAAAATGTTGTTCCGATCATGTATGCTATCACATTTCTGCAAAACACAAAAGAAAATTTTAAAGATTAAATAATAAGCAAATAATGACAGAATTAATAATAAAATTATATTGTTATTTGAATTTTCAGTAATATATAAATATAAATGACATTTAATTAAATGAATACATTGCTATTATATTTTAAGTTAAATACATTCAAGAATCAAATTCTAATTTTGGAATTATACCTTCAAATGCTTAGTTCACTTCCAGAATAAACATTTCCTGATAATTAACTCACCCCAATGTTACTCATATGTTCATGTCTTTCTATCTTCAGTTGGTTTTTGAGGAGAACATAGGATTTTTCTCCATATAGTGGACTTCAATGGTGGCCAACAGGTTGAAGGTCCAAACTGCAGTTTCTTGCAGCTTAAAAAAAAAAAGACTGATCATTTTGCTAGATAAGACACTTATTCCTTGGCTGGGATTGTGTAGATCCTTTTGAAGCTGCATTGAATCTGCAATATACCTTCAAAACGTTGGCTCTCATTGAAGTCCACTATAAAAAAATCCTTAATTTCTTTTTGACTGAAGAAAGAAAGACATGAACATCTTGGATAATACGGGGGAGAGTCAATTATCAAGAAATTTGTATTCTGGAAGTGAACTAATCCTTTAAACACAGGATGGGTTTCATCACTTGAAGGTTGTCTACAACACCTATTGAAGATAGAACAACATCCACCCTATCAAAAGAGTAAAAGTTCTTCTTAAGAGTGGATGTACAAACAGTACATCGTGATTAACATTTAAGCTCCTTATGAGGAACTCATAATGCTTATATGATTATGCAAGTATAAGCTCATTAGCAACAAGACACACTGGCATTAGAGGATAACTCCTTCAAAGCATAAATAAGTCATCTACTGTATACACAAGCGTGACTTTGATGTATAGATGAGTCACAGAATCTCTTTAGAAGAGTGGACTCACGGTCTTTCACAGCAACACCTCCATTAGGGAGCGTATGTATCATTTGTAAGATTTAATGGGCTGAAACAGATTTGGCCTTTTGCTCGTTCAATTCAATTCTGTTTTCGAAAAAAATAATTTGTGAGATCTGTCGATGGTTATGCCATGACACATTTTCTGATTGTGCCGGGTTGCCAACCCCAATCAGTCTCAATATTGAAAGCAATCCACAGCACCCATACGGGAATCCACAGGTATGTGTGAACTCCCCTGTACCAACCTTTTAAAGAGACAGACTCGTGTCACCTTCTGCCACCATCAATCTGAAATCTCACCGGCCTTGTCAGTATAACCGAAGGGAGTGAAATTAATTAACTGAATGCATATTTACTGAGTAATGAGGAGCTTTAGTCTGACTGTGAAAAAGGTAATGTTTCATCAGATGTTTTAACTCCCCTCTTTCTCAATCAAACTAACAGACAACAGAATGAACGATAGATAGAACGACAGAATGATAGAAGAAAAGAACGCTAGAACAATAGATGACAGAATGAACGAATAAACAAACAAACGATAGATAAAGAGAGAATAACAGAACGATAGAACAACAGAACAACAGAACAATAGAATGATAGAATGATCGATAGACGACAGAATAAACGATAGAACGACTGACAGATAGAATGATAGAATAATAGAACGAAATATAGATAGATGATAGATAGAATACTGTAGATAGAATGATAGATAGCTAGACGACAGAATTAATGATAGACAGAACAATAGATAGAGCGATAGACAGAACGATAGATAGAATGATAGATAAATGACAGAATGAATGATAGAACGATAGATGACAGAATGAATGATAGAACGAACGAACGAACGATAGAATGATAGATAGATAGAATGACAGAACGAACGATAGATGAAATGATAGAACGACAGAACGAACGATAGATAGATGGATAGAATGATAGAATAATAGAACGAAATATAGATGATAGATATAATAGATAGAATGACAGATAGATAGACGACAGAATGAACGACAGATAGAATGATAGATAAATGACCGAATGAATGATAGATAGAACGATAGACGACAGAATGAACGATAGAACGAACGATAGAATGATAGATAAATAGAACAACAGAACGAATGATAGATAGATAGATAGATGAAATAATAGAACGAACGATAGATAGACAGATGAATAGATAGATAGATCAATAGAATGAATGAGAGACAGACAACCGAATGAACAATAGAATGACAGAACGCTAGAACGATAGATGACAGAATGAACTATAGAACGAATGAATGAATGAACACACGAACAAACTATAGATAGATAAAGAAATAAGATGAAAAACGACAGAGATAGAACGATAGAACAACAGAACGACAGATAAAATGATTGATAGAAAGATGAGATGTTAATAATCTTTTAGGAGGACATAATAATTATGCAATATAAAATCAGCATAAATCTGTATCATAGTACTTTAGTTACTGACACAGGATCATAAGTCAGTCATTTTCCATTTCAAGCCATTTTTGCTTCCTTAATGGACTGTTTTGACTAACAGTTCTTCCTATTAACTCAAAACTGACATGCTGTTTAAGAGCGTCACCTTAGTTTGATTGTTTGTCAGAACATGCTAATTGTGTTTACAGCATACATTTGCCAAAAACTATATTAGCTATTTAAAAAAGTGCCAAACTTGTGCTGTGCTTCATCCCAGCAGATATACCTCTCTTATTTTGCCAAACGTAAAACTTTTGATGAAGTGCTGTCTTTAATTTGGCCACGTTATTGGATGTAATTGATGTAATATGGCCCATATGGTGAGACGATTAGACTAATTTAAGACATATTGCAGGTTTCTTTTACAAACTCAAATGTCAATAGCTTACTGCTCAAGCAGTGATGTTGTGGTAATCCTTATGTAAGTCGAGACTTGAATTGAGGATGCATTTCTTGTATCTCCATGAGCTTGTTTTGGGTACTAAAAGCTAAACACAGCAGCTTAAAAACATGTGCTGGAAATCATTTGAAATCATATTTTGATGCAACTAAAGCCGACATCTAAGCTTTCACTGCACACTAAATCTCTGACAGATCTATCTGGAGGATTCACAGAGCAATTTCGTGGTTTTGTGTTATATATCTTCACTTGCTGAGATTCGTATTCTGCACTGTTTGCGCTACAGACATGAATGACACCTCAAATCAGGTTTGTTGGTAGGAGCTGTGATTATTTTTCTAAGCGAATGATTTTAGCCTGACAGACTATAAAATGAGTGACTTAAACTGGAGGGACCTGAGCTGTAGACCAGAATATGATCTAGACTTTCCTTCACTTGGGTCAGAACAAAATGACAACTGCATACTAACATTACAGTCATTTTTGCTTTGGTAAAACACCACAAAAATGTATTTATTATGTATTATTTGTCTCTTGAAAATGCTCCAGTTAAATGAGTGTAGAGTGTTTTTATCTACTGGAGTGCTTGACCTCAGTGTTGACCCTTCATGCCAGGATTCTAGTAAGATGAATGTGACTTTGATTGCCTTTATTCTTTCTTATCAAAGCAATGACCTTTTTCCTTAATCCGTTCCGTGACAAGATATGAATTTCAATGTCAATCCTATTATGAATTTGCTTCATTAATGCATTTAAAGTATTTAAAGTTTTTTTAAATGGCTTCACACAGATTTGCAGGGAAACCAATTTCCTCAACCTCCATCTTTTGATAAAACAGATAAACAAACATTAAAACCATATTTTGACATTCAGTACTCCTCAAAATATTAAACAATAATAGAACTATTAAGGAACCAAAATCACCCACATGAAATAAAATAAAAAAGCTCTGTGGCCTGTATTTTGCATTCATCTGCAATACTATGCAAAACATTGATTTTGTCTCGTATGCCTGCCAAGGCTGCATTTATTTGCTAAAAAATACAATAAAACGGTAATATTGTGGATTATTGTTACAATTTAAAAGAATTGTTTTCTATTTTACATTATTTTAAAATTAAATTTATTCCTGTGATGCAAAGCTGAATTTTCAGCATTATTATTAATGTTGAAAACAGTTGTGCTGCTTATAATTTTATGGAAACCATGATACTTTAATAGAAAGTAAAAAAAACAACAACTTTATTTTACAGCATTTAAAGAAATTACTTTTGTTCAATTTAATGCAAAACTTGCCTAGATATTTAAAATATAATAGTAAGAACCATTATAAGGTATTTAACAAATATAAAAGTAATTGGTGCAAATATACCAAAATACTGAATCATTATTAGAATGTTTTCTGCAAAAACACCAAAACGCTGATACTAATAATTAGTAACAATATTTGATATTAAACAAAATTAAATGTGTTTAATGTGAAAAAATATCACAGAAAATCACAAAAATTTGCTTTTATGTGATCTTTAAATGGAACTGGAATCAGAGTTAATTAAATTCCATGCATTTTTGCTGAATAAAAGTATTAATTTAAAAAACAACATCAACAGATATTTCACCAAAATAAAAGTGTTTGATGCAAAAATACCATCGAAAATCACAAAAAAATCCCCCAGATATGTCAAATATAAAAATCAGAACCATTATAAGATATTTAACTAAAATAAAAATGTTTAGCACAAAAATACCAATATACTAATAATAAGAACCATTATTAGATTTAACCAAATGTTTTCTGCAAAAATACCAAAACACTGATACTAATTAGAAGCAATATTTTATAATAAATGTGTTTAACAGAAAAAAAATATTACTGATATTCATAAAAATTCATAAAATATCTTTTTACAACTTTTTTAATTTTTACAGCTACAGTAAACTTTTTAGGCTAAGAAGTAACATACAGTTGAGGTCAAAAGTTTACATAAACCTTGCAGAATCTGCAAAATGTTAATTGTATGACCCCCCAAAAAAGGGATTATACAAAATGCATGTTATTTTTTATTTAGTACTGACCTGAATAAGATATTTCACATAAAAGACGTTATAGTCCACAAGAGAAAATAATAGTTCATTTATAAAAATGGCCCCGTTCAAAAGTTTACACACATTTGATTCTTTATACTATATAGTCCCTTGTTTGTCCTGAACAGTTAAACTGCCAATTGTTCTTCCGAAAAATCCTTCAGGTAAAATCGCAGTATTGAAAATCAAGTGTATGTAAACTTTTGAACAAATGTAACTATTATTTTCTCTTGTGGACTATATGTAAACATCTTTTATGTGAAACATCTTATTCAGGTCAGTACTAAATAAAAAATAATAAATGCATTTTGTATAATCCCTCTTATTTTGGTAAAATAATTAACATTTTGCAGATTCTGACCTCAACTGTAAACACATTAAATGCTTTGATTGTTTTGGCTTAAAAAATATTTTACATGAAAATTCATAAAATCTATAATCCATTAACAAAAGTAGAAAATCAACTCCAAGCTAATTCTGACCTGTTTTTGTCAATCAACCAAACTGTGGACCAAAAGCTGCACTCGTCAAAGGCTTTCATGTGGTCTTTAAATGGAACTGGAATCAGAGTTAGTTAAATTCCATAAAATTCCCATCCCTAGTGAAGACCTAAGCACCCATAATCCCCTTTTTTATTTTTACCTTTTCATTGATAAGCCTTTTTGAGACCCATGTACTGTGAGCTTTGACTTTTGAGAAAAGGGTATCAGTGCTCTAGGTAAATTTCATCCCTTTACAATGACTAACAAGAGTTTTAAAGCAGAAACTGTAAAAGAAATCTCTGTTACACAAGCTCAGGGCAGAGAATCTATCAGCCTGCTGTAATCAGCTGCTCGAGATGATGGGACCTCTGTGCTTTATTTGTGATGCATAGTACAATTAGTCATGTTGATGATTATGTACACGTGTGTTCTTAGAGACATTAAGTTAAAATGGATTAAATTATAGCCCCACACGGTTTTAATGTAATAGGGAGGAGATCGATACAGGTCTTAATTGCAGCAGGAGTGAAGATCTGCCCGCTGTGAGACTTTATTTCTATTTAGAGATTCAATAAGAGCCACAGGCCACATGGCGTTACCCATTTTTCTTTGTGTTTATCTTTATATCAAGGGGTATGGATCTGAAATACCTCTTTTGTGCAATTAAATTTTTAATGGAATTTTAATTGCACTATATCACATTATAAGAAACCCAATTTAGGGCTAAAATTGCATGGCACTGAGCTAGATCCTTTTTAAAATAGTGCTAATTACTGTAACAGTGCTGCCACCAATCAATGACTAGCCACAATGAATGAGAAGTAGCTCATTGAATGAGAAGTAGATAGATAGATAAAACATAACTGTGGTTTATCACAACTGAGTTCAGTTCCTCTAGACACACCCAGGCCTGATTACTGCCACACCTGTTCACAATCAAAATCACTTAAATAGGATCTTGAAAAAATGCATCACAAAAATATTATGCGGCAACATGTATGCTCAGAAGTGCTTTTCGTCCAATAAAAAATAAAAATGGAATTTTTATCTCACAATTCTGACTTTTTTCTTGCAATTGCAAGTTTACATCTTGCATTTTTGAAATTTTTCTCAGAATTGCGTAACACAAACTTACAATTCTGACTTTTTTCAGAACTCAGAACTGCATGATATAAACTTGCAATTGCAAGTTATAGTCAGAATTGCAGGATATTAACTCACAATTGCGAAAAAGTCAGAATTTCAAAACAAAAACTAACAATTCTGACTTTTTTTCTAGCAAATGCGAGTTTAAATCTTGTTTAAATCTCGCAACTCGCAATTCTGATTTGAGTTTAAATAAAACAATTCTGGGAAAAAAGTCAGAACTGCAGAACTTTATATCTCACAATTATATCTCAGAATTGTGAGATGTAAACTTGCAAACATGTTTTTCTTATTTATTTAAATTATTTTTAATTAAAATTATTAAATTTAATTATTTTAATAATTATTCCAATTAATTAAAACTGCCCATTATACCATTGAAGTCAAAAGTTTACATACACCTTGCAGAATCTACAAAATGTTACAAAATGTGTTTTGGGAGGTTCTGAAGGCAGCACTAAATGAAAAAAAAGAAAAATAATAAAAGAAAAAGAAAAATGTAAAATGCAAAAGTTTTCACCCCTGGCTCTTAATGCATTGTTTTTCCTTCTGGAGCATCAGTGAGCCCTTGAACCTTCTGTAATAGTTGCATAAGAGTCCCTCAGTTGACCTCAGTGTAAAAAGATGGGTCTCAAAATCATACCGTCATTATTGGAAAGGGTTCAAATTTACAGAATAATCCAGTAGCAAACACTGAGAAACCCCAGCAATATTTGTGCTTGCAGGGTTAAATTAATTTACAGTTCAACCTCCCCCTGCATCTTTCCTAACCTTGTTGTTTCTCTGTCTAGTGCGCTCTCCTCCAAAGGCAAGGTGAATCCAGCCCACTGCACAGCATGAGGCTCTGACGACACCTGCGTGAGGGGCCTGCTAATGGGCCTCCGTGATCTCTGTCTTACC
This sequence comes from Garra rufa, assembly GCF_049309525.1. Lineage (NCBI taxonomy): Eukaryota > Metazoa > Chordata > Actinopteri > Cypriniformes > Cyprinidae > Garra > Garra rufa. The sequence continues at coordinate 41,396,526 of NC_133368.1, read as the reverse complement.
CAGAGGAAGTCCACTCCACGGAGCTGAAAAAACCGCAGGGTAGGCGTGATGAGTGCTGCGGTGAGTGGGAGGTTATCAATCAACTTTGCCGGCATGCTCTCTGCGCCTGGGCGGGGAACACACCTCGGGGTACTACCAAGAAAGCAAGAGAAGGAAATAATTGATCTCACATATATTATGTTCAGATCTAACATTGATTTGCCAAGGTTGAAGTAAAATGCAAATTCGGAGATGCAAGACGTGTTGTTTTGACCTTCCATCTGTAGGCAGACCCAACGCTGTTCTGAAACCTAGTAAAAGCCAACCTAGACAGGATATCAAGGGATCACGAAGCAGTTTCATATTGTAGGCAGAAAGCTTATGTTGCCTTCCAAGATACCTAATTTTGTCATATATTTGTCTAAGGCTACATCATATGTTTTGTTAATGAATGAGGCAATTCCAGAATGCTATTATAGTTTTTAATCAATATTTTGAACATTTTTATTTTTCCATTTTCATTAACGTTTTAGTAATTTTCTGCATTTTTTAATTTTTACATTCAATGCATATATACGCTACCAGTCAAAAGTTTTGGAACAGTAAGATTTGTAATGTTTTTTTTTTAAATAACTGTTTTCTATTTCAATATAATTTAAAATGTAATTTATTCCCGTGAATACAAAGCTGCATTTTTAGCAAAAAGTCAGTTACAATTTTTTACTCTTTTTTTTTTTGTTTGTTTTTTACTTTTTTTAAACATTTAATGTATACATTACCAGTCAAAAGATTTTTACTTTTTTTAGTAATCCAAAGTTCAGCAAAAACAATACAATTCTGAAATATTTTTACTATTAAAAATAACTGTTTTCTATTTGAATATATTTTAAAATATTTTTATGAAAAATAATAATTTTTTAAATGTATTCCTGTGATTTCAAAGCTGAGCTTTTTAGCATCATTACTTCAGTCACATATCCCTCAAAAATCATTCCAATATTCTGATTTGCTGCTCAAAAAACATTTGTATTATTATTATTATGTTGAAAACAGCTGAGTAGATTTTTTAGGTTTCTTTGATGAATAGAAAGTTCATAAGAACACAGCATTCATCTGAAATAGAAATCTTTTGTAACATAAATGTCTTTATCGTCACTTTTGATCAATAAAAGTAATAATTTTTATCATTTCTTTCCCATAATATATATATATATATATATATATATATATATATATATATATATATATATATATATATATATATACACCAACTACAAGCTTTTGAATGGTATACTGTATAATGTTAAAATAAAAATATTTTACAATATTTTAGATCAAATAAATGCAGGCTTGATGAGCAGAAGAGACTTCTTTAAAAAAAAAAACATTAAAATATTACTGTTAAAAAACTTTTGTCTGGTAGTGTATCTATTTCAAATAAATGCTATTCAAATTTGACAGTGCATGTTCCAAATCCATCCTTATGAGGTTTCATTTCTGTTAACATGCTGCTTTAGAAGGGCGACAGCAGCCAGCTAGGTTTTGGAACAGAGCTAAATGGACTGAACTGAAGTCATTTATTGTGAGTTTATTCATTCGGCTCGGGGCTGGAGGTGCACATTTGCATTGGCAGAGCCCCTAAGGGGGAATGGCAGGAAAGAGGAAGGTGAGCTTGGCATCCTGCATCTCTGGCATACAAGAGCTCCTTTCTGCTGGGTCAGCCTCCGCCTCAGCCTTTAAACAAACAACACACTGCCCCTGCGAATGCTGTCCGCCTCTCCAAACAGCCATAATAAAGGGCCCTCCCTAACAGCCAAAGAGAACGAGAGGGGGAAAAAGAGAAAAAAACAAGAGAGAAATGACCCCTGTTCTCCTGAGATAGCGCTGAATCCTACTGCACTGACAGCTAAGTCAGGGATGTTTAAATGCACAGTTGCACAACAAAAGGAAAGGACAAAATGAAGGTCAAGGTAAAACCAAGGGCAAACATCAAGTCAGGGGCAAGGCATGCTGGGGCACAATGCCATGCCTGAAGCAATTTTGCTTGCCTCTTTGAATATGTAATTAACTACATCTAAATTTTGCATAGAAATATACATACAAACAGCAACTCTGGAATTCAGTAGGTATAGGAAACTGTTGTGAAGAAGCAAATTAAATGGATTTAAAATAATAGTATATATGTGACCCTGGACCACAAAACCAGTCATAAGGTTAAATTTGACAAAACTGAGATTTATACATCATATGAAAGCTCAATAAATAAGCTTTCTATTGATGTATGGTTTGTTAGGATAGGACAATATTTGACTGAGATACATCTATTTGAAATCAGAAATCTGAGGATGCAAAAAAATCAAAAAGACTGAGAAAATCACCTTTAAAGTTGTCCAAATTAGGTTCTTAACAATGCATATTACAAATCAAAAATTACATTTTGATATGTTTACAGTAGGAATTTTACAAAAAATCTTCATGGAACATGAACTTTACTTAATTTCTTAATGATTTTTGGCATAAAAGAAAAATCAAAAATTTTGACCCATACAATGTATTTTTGGCTATTGCTACAAATATACCCCAGCGACTTAAGACTGGTTTTGTGGTCCAGGGTCACATATATCTACACATCAGTCTACACTCCATACACCATAATGACCAAGTAAAAAACATGTTTGTAACAACTTCGCAAATTTATTAGAAATAAAAAACTGAAAAGATTATGTTGCATAAGTATTCATCTGGGACACTTGAAATTTAGTTCAGGAGCATTCATATTGCTTATAGGTGTTACTACACTTTGAGTGGAGTTAACCTGTGGCAAATTCAATTGAATGGGTATGATTTGGAAAGGCACGCACCTCTCAATAAAAGGTCTAACAGCAAAAAAACAAGCCCTAAGGTCAAAAGAACTGCCTGTAGAGCTCAGAGAAAGGATTGCGTCATGCCACAAATCTGGGGAAGAGTTCAGAAAAAATTCTGCTGCATTGAAGGTTCACAGAAGCATGTAGTCTCCATTACCCTTAATGGAAGAAGTTTGAAACAACCAGGACTCTTCCTAGAGCTAGCCTCCTGGCCAAACTGAGCAATTGATGGAGAAGGTTAGAGTCTTGGTTGGACTGGTGACCAAGAAGTTGATGGTCACTCTAGTTGAGCTCCATGATCTTATATGCAGATATTTTCTGGTCTGATGAACCTCAATGCCAAGCACCATGTTTGAAGGAAACCAGGCACTGCTCATTACCTGCACAGTACCATCCCAAAAGTAAAGTATAGAGGTTTTTTAGTAGCAAGGACAAAGACCCTAAGCAGACAGCAAGAGTGGCTTATAGACAACTCTGTGAATGTCCTTGAGTGGCCCAGCCACAGCCTGGGCTTGAACTCTGGAGAAACCTTAAAATGTGCTTCTGCCCCCCTCCAATTTGACAGAGCTTGAGAGGTGAAGAGGTGGGGAGATGTGCAAAGCTTGTTGCATCATACCTAAAAAAAAAAAACTTGAGGCTGTAAAGGTGCTTCAGCTAAGTACTGCGTTAGGGTATGAATACTTATGTAATGTACTTATTTTATTTTTGTATTTTAATAAATTTGCAAAGTGGTCACAAATCTTTTTTTTTTTTTTTTCCTCAGATAATTGTCAAATGCAAATGTGCAAAGCTTGTTACATCATACCCAAAAAGACTTGAGGCTGTAAAGGTGCTTCAGTTCAGTACCGTGTTAAGGGTATGAATACTTATGCAATGTATTTACTTCAGTTTTTTAATTTTAACAAATTTGCAATTTGGTCACAAATCCTTTTTTTTTTGCAGATAATTGCCAAATGCAGATGTGCAAAGCTTGTTGCATCATACCCCCCCCCCCCCCCAAAAAAAAACTTGAGGCTGTAAAGGTGCTTCAACTAAGTACTGCGTTAAGGGTATGAATACTTAGACAAGACAGTGTACTAATTTCAGTTTTTTAATTTTAATAAATTTGCAAAGTGTTCACAAATCTGTTTTCTTTGCAGATAACTACCAAATGCAGATGTGCAAAGCTTGGTGCATCATACCCCAAAAGACTTGAGGCTGTAAAGGTGCTTCAGTTAAGTACTGCGTTAAGGGTATGCATACTTATGCAATGTATTTACTTCAGTTTTTTTAATTTAAACAAATTTGCAAAGTGGTCACAAATCCGTTTTTTGCAGATAATTGCCAAATGTAGATGTGCAAAGCTTGTTGCATCATACCCAAAAAAAACTTGAGGCTGTAAAGGTGCTTCAACTAAGTACTGCGTTAAGGGTATGAATACTTAGACAAGACAGTGTACTAATTTCAGTTTTTTAATTTTAATAAATTTGCAAAGTGGTCACAAATATGTTTTTGCAGATAACTGCCAAATGCAGATGTGCAAAGCTTGTTGCATCATACCCAAAAAGACTGGAGGCTGTAAAGGTGCTTCAACTAAGTATCATGTTAACGGTATGAATACTTATGCAATGTACTTGCTTCAGTTTTTTAATTGTAATAAATTTGCAAAGTGGTCACAAATAATTTTTTTTTTTTTTTTTTTTTTAGATAATTGCCAAATGCAGATGTGCAAAGCTTGTTGCATCGTACTCAAAAAGACTTGAGGCTGCAAAGTATGAATACTTATGCAATGTACTTTTTTAATTTTAATAAGTTTGTCACAAATCTATTTTTTGTATTTCCATTATGGTGTATGCAGTGTAGACTGATGTTGAAAAAAAGTTATTTAGAGCAGTTTAACATCACAACATTACAAAACATAAAAAAAGATGAATACTTTTGCAAGGCACTGTATGCATGTGTAGGCCTTTTATATAGCTATATTCAATTCAATTCAATTCAAGTTTATTTGTATAGCGCTTTTTACAATACAAATTGTTGCAGAGCAGCTGTACAAAAGTTTTAGGCTACTACAATATATTTAGTAGCTTATTAGTGGTGAATACTGTATGTTGAGTCGATGTACATATGATATAAATATTAAAATCAGTAACTGTGTAATCAAACAGATGATGAACACTAACTGCAATGGTTATGTGCTGTAATCAACTTGTAGGAAAATTATGTAGTGCTGTATGTTGTTTCAAGGCTGGCATCATCTGCGGTCCTCTGAGGGGTTGGCATCATCTCTTCTTCTGAATCCGGGCTGAATCTTGTGTAAACCCTAGTTACCACGGGATGGAAATCCCGTGGCAGAGACAGAGAAACAAAGAAATAATTAGCGTAGCTGCTGTTCCAACTTCCGACCAAACAAAAATGATGGTTTAGCCCAAGCTGAAGAATATTAATGTGCATTTGATCAGATGTAACTGAAATTACAACGTTATGAGATACATTATGTGAATGCTTGGCTAAAGAGATGAGTCTTTAATCTAGATTTAAACATAGAAAGTGTGTCTGAACCCCGAACGTTATCAGGAAGGCTATTCCAGAGTTTGGGAGCCAAATGAGAAAAGGCTCTCCCTCCTTTAGTGGACTTTGCTAACCTAGGTACTACCAAAAGTCCAGAGTTTCGCGACCTTAGGGAGCGTGAGGTATTGTAGCGTAGTAGGAGACTAGTTAGGTATGCAGGAGCTAAACAATTAAGGGCCTTATAGGTAAGAAGTAATATTTTGTAAGTGATACGGAACCTAATAGGTAGCCAGTGTAGAGACTGTAAAATTGGGGTAATATGGTCATATTTTCTTGACCTGGTAAGGACTCTAGCAGCTGCATTTTGGACTACCTGTAGCTTATTTATTGAAGAAGCCGGACAACCACCTAGTAGTGCATTACAATAGTCCAGTCTAGACGTCATGAATGCATGAACTAACTTTTCTGCATCAGAAACAGGTAACATGTTCCGTAGCTTAGCAATGTTTCTAAGATGAAAGAATGCTGTTTTTGTAACATAGGAAATATGATTTTCAAAAGACAGGTTGCTGTCTAATATAACACCCAGATTTTTGACTGTAGAGGAAATAACAGTACATCCATCTAGTTGCAAGTTGCAGTTTAAGAGATTCTGTGTACTGTTTTTTGGTCCAATAAGTAATATCTCAGTCTTATCTGAATTTAACAGTAGAAAATTATTGGTCATCCAGTCTTTCACATTTTTAACACACTCTGTTAGCTTTGCTAAGTTAGAAGTTTCATCTGGTCTTGTTGAAATATATAGTTGAGTGTCATCAGCATAACAATGGAAACTAATCCCATATTTCCTAATAATATTACCGAGGGGTAACATGTAAATTGAAAATAGTAGGGGACCTAGGACAGATCCTTGTGGCACTCCATACTTTACTGGTGTTAGCTGCGATGACTCCCCATTTAAATAAACAAAGTGGTAGCGATCGGACAGGTATGATCTGAACCATCCTAAAGCCTGTCCTTGAATACCTGTATAGTTTTGTAATCGATCTATGAGTATGTCATGATCTATAGTGTCGAACGCAGCACTAAGATCAAGTAAAACTAGCAATGAGACGCAGCCTTGATCTGACGCAAGTAGCAAGTCGTTTGTGATTTTTACAAGTGCAGTTTCTGTGCTATGATGGGGCCTGAAACCTGACTGAAATTCTTCAAAGATATTATTATTTTGCAAGAAGGAGCACAATTGAGCAGACACAACTTTTTCTAGAATTTTAGACATAAATGGAAGATTAGAAATGGGTCTGTAATTTGCCAATTCACCAGGGTCTAGCTGTGGTTTCTTAATTAGAGGTTTAATAACCGCTAGTTTGAATGGTTTTGGGACATGACCTAAAGATAACGATGAGTTAACAATATTAAGAAGCGGTACTTCTGCTACAGGTAACAACTCTTTTAGTAATTTAGTGGGTACAGGATCTAATAGGCATGTTGTTGGTTTAGCCCTGCTGAAAAAACCAGCATATGCTGGTTTTTTCAGCAGGGAGATGCGACGATAAGTTTATTTAATTCTTTCTGTTCTATAGTTGTAAAGCACTGGAGTTTTTCTTTGGGTGTAATGACTAATGTTGAAGTATCAGTTGCTGTAGTATCTATATTAGTTATTGTATTTCTAATGTTGTCTATTTTATCAGTAAAGAAATATGTGTGTGTGTGTGTGTGTGTGTGTGTGTGTGTGTGTGTGTGTGTGTGTGTGTGTGTGTGTGTGTGTGTGTATAAAATTGACTATTTTGCACGTTAAAAAGCATATCAGATCCACTGATCCTTGAGGCAAATTGTATCCCCACGAGGAGACTGTTTCTAGACTCTAGACGTTTTGAATATTGCAAATGTAACTGCTAGTTGCTAGGCAACATTAAATCCCATACATCCCAAAATTACCAAAATGACTCGAAATGATTTCAGTTTGTTCGTCACGGAATGCTATCATATATTTCATTTTTTATGATGTCTTTGGAGCTTGACAGCTGTGGTCACTATGAACTGTCACTGTATGCAAAACAGCTGTGAAAAGCAAAACATCTTCTCTAGTGTTTCATTGACAGCATATGGGTTTAGCACAACATGAAAGTGAGTAACTATTCCATTAAAATTTGAAAGAATAAATCATCCAAGTTGTTTACTCAATGCATGACCAGAGATAATATTTCCCTTCATTGCTTTCTAACATTAGAATAAAAAGGATTTCATTTAAAATTCTTCCTTAGATGAGTAATGTCTTGCTTTAACAAAAAAAGAGTGTCAAATACACATAAATATGTATTGCAAACCTCATCAAAGCATCTGACAGTCTTGAGTTACCAGTGAATTTGTTGTCCAAGTGATAAAAAAAGTGCAAATAAGTTTCCAAAAAACAATTTCATTCAAATCCGTAGCAGAAAAGGATGCAGAGTGAGTTACAGCTGAAATGGTGAAATACTGTAGTACTAGAGATAAATCTAAAGTATAAGAGAATACCTGACCTTGAAGCACACTGTTGACCTTGACCAGTGTTTGTTGGAGGCCTTTCAAGAGGCAGTTTACTTGATTGTGCTTCAGATGTTATATAACAGCGCAATTTATTGCAGACGTCTGATTTTGGGCCCCCCGTTAGCACTACAGGATGACAGCAGACAGAGCCACTGGGTATACTGTCATGCTCCGATAACATTTAATAGCATTAGTGTGTTGATAAGTTGATATATCAACTCCTGGCTTCTCCTGGCGTAGTGGGCGGAACACAATGAGAATCTAATGTGACTCATAGCAGATGCCTTTTTGCATATGAGACTGAATAACACAAACACTTGCCCAGGTCCAAAACAAGATATTATATTTAGTATAAAAAATTGAAGCCTATTTTTAGTACATTACTAATATCATCATGACAGCTAAGCATATTATCAGTAAGCATTCTCAGTACTGTAATACATTTGGATGCTTTACTTATGAACTGATTTGTAATATTTCCACTTTTCTCAAAATAAGAGGAATAATACAAAATGCATGTTATTTTTTATTTAGTACTGACCTGAATAAAATATTTAACATAAAAGACGTTGACATACAGTATAGTCCACAGGAGAAAATAATAGTTGAATTTATAAAAATGACCACGTTCAAAAGTTTACATACACTTGTTTCCTACTACTGTGTTTTTACCTGAAACTGCTCCTCTGTTCATCAGTAAAATCCTTCAGGTCCCACAAATTATTTGTTTTTTTCGCATTTTTGTTTATTTGAACCCTTTCCAACAATGACTGTATGATTTTGAGATTCATCTTTTCACACTGAGGACAACTGAGGGACTCTTATGCAACTATTACAGAAGGTTTAAATGCTCACTGAAGCTTCAGACGGAAACATAATGTATTAAGAGCCAGAGGGGGTCAAAACTTTGGGAATTTGAAGATCAGGGTATATTTAACTTATTTTTTCTTCTGGGAAACATGTAAGTATTTATGTAGCTTCTGAATGGTAGTACTAAATGATATTTGGGAAAAAATGATTAAAAAAAAATGTACACATCTTCATTCTGTTCAAAAGTTTTCACCCTCCTTTAATGCATCGTGTTTCCTTCTGGAGCATCAGTGAGCGTTTGAACCTTCTGAAATAGTTGCATGTAAGTCCCTCAGTGTGAAAAGAAGGATCTCAGAATCATACAGTCATTGTTGGAAAAGGTTTAAATACACAAAAATGCTGAAAAACTAAAGAATCTGAATCAGCGGGCAGTTTAACTGTTCAGGACAAACAAGGGACTCGGGAACAACTATCACTAAAAAACAACAACAACAACAACAACAACAACAACAACAAAAAAACAGCTGTAAAGCATTAACAACACAGTATTAAGAATCAAGTGTATGTAAACTTTTGAACGGGGTCATTTTTATAAGTTCAACTATTGTTTTCTCATGTGGACTATATGTAAACATCTTTTATTCAGGTCAGCACTAAATAAACCCTCTTTTTGTGGTAAAATAATACAAATTTTGCAGATTTTTATTATTATTATTTTATTTCTCTTTCTCGTTTAAGTTATGTGTGAAAGGACTTGATTTAGTAACATAAACTAATACTTTTAAACGTACACATCTTCATTCTGTTCAAAAGTTTTCACCCTCCTTTAATGCATCGTGTTTCCTTCTGGAGCATCAGTGAGCGTTTGAACCTTCTGAAATAGTTGCATGTGAGTCCCTCAGTGTGAAAAGATGGATCTCAGAATCATACAGTCATTGTTGGAAAAGGTTTAAATACACAAAAATGCTGAAAAACCAAAGAATCTGAATCAGCGGGCAGTTTAACTGTTCAGGACAAACAAGGGACTCGGGAACAACTATCACTAAAAAAACAACAACAACAACAACAAAAAAACAGCTGTAAAACATTCATATAACAACACAGTATTAAGAATCAAGTGTATGTAAACTTTTGAACGGGGTCATTTTTATAAATTCAACTATTATTTTCTCATGTGGACTATATGTAAACATCTTTTATTCAGATAAGCACTAAATAAACCCTCTTTTTGTGGTAAAATAATACAGATTTTTATTATTATTATTTAATTTCTCGTTCTCGTTTAAGTTATGTGTGAAAGGACTTGATTTAGTAACATAAACTAATACTTTTAAACAACAATCAAGAAGCAATTTTCCACTTAGCACTGATATCAAACTGTGTCTGATTTGGACTAATACAAAGAAAAAATTAGTCAATCACGACAGCACATACGACACATAAAACGGTATGTGTCATTCGTCTCATTTGATACTCAAGTATATCTTTGTGATGTCGGTTTAGAAATCTGCCGAGGTCCTCCTGCTGTGTGCCCATCATGCTGATGAGAGCGTACACCAGGAAGAACAGACAGCTCTTTGAAACATACTGACAGTGTAACCTGAGCCAAATAAAGACAGGCGTATGGATCAAAACTCAATTACCTTCAAAGACGAGAGAGGGATGTTTGCAGGTGAGAGCCATCACACATTCCAGTTTTTCATTGCTTCATGTTGAAGTGTCAGAGCCTAAGGATGCTGAAGTTCTCTGACTCCTACTGATGACAGGTCATGCCTTTAACCAGACACAGAGCGAACACTGTGTGTCAGTCATCACATATTCTTCACATGCCACTATTTTCAGCAGCTGGGATCATCACAAAGAAAATGAACACCTTTCAACAAGGAAAAAGACAGAATGAGAAACGAAAAAGCTTCACGTCTCATTGACCTTCTAACAAATGATGGAAGCACTTCCAGCTTAGACTAAACAACTGTGAAAAGCTCAAAACTTTACTTTGCATGATTAATCTGTGTACATTTTCCAAATAAAAAAAAACATCTGTAACCTTTTGTAGTCTTGTCAAAATAACTTTTTCTCTGAAAAACATTAATTAAACTGTTGACACAAATCCCTGTTAATTTACTTAGTATTTCACAGTTGAAAACAAATGCACTTAACCATTTAAGTTGTTAAAAACACACTAGCGTGATAAAAATAAACTATTAAAGCAAATTATTTAAACAAAACTATTAAACTAAAGCAAGCTGCTTAAAAAGTATCTCTCAAACTTGTGTAATCAAGTTGATTTTGTCTTTATTTTTTGTAACGTTATACATGTCTTTAAAATCTTTTGATCAATTTAAAGCATTCTTGCTAAATAAAAGCATTACTTTCTATAATTTCTTACCCATGTGTATAATAATAATAATAAATGTTACTTGAACAGCAAATCAGCATATTACATTGATTTCTAAAGGATAATGTGATACTGAAGACTGGAGTAATGATGCTGAATATGTAGCTTTGATCACAGGAAATAATTACATTTTAAAATATATTCAAATAGAAAGCAGTTATTTTAAATAGTAAAACTATTTTACAATATTACTGCTTTTGCTGTATTTTGGATCAAATAAATGCAGGCTTGGTGAGCAGAAAAGACTTCTTTAAAAACATTAAAAATCTTACCGTTAAAAAACTTTTGACTGGTAGTGTATATATTAGTGACAAAATGGTAATATATCAATCTACTGTACTTGAACTTCAAAAATCTGCTTTTTACCTTTTGTCCTTACAATCCCCATAATGATACATAGGGCAAATCAGAAAGCCATTTGATGTATGGATAGGTAGCTTTCTATGAATTTTGATTCAACATGGTCAATATGGATCATACAAAACAACAACGTAAAAAACCCCTCAAATAATTCAATAAACAACAGAAAATTATTTATTGAATCAAAAACATGCTAACATACATTACTGATCACAAAAATGAAAAAAAAAAATATATATTTTACATAAATATAATCTTGAGTGGCAGTTTCTAGTAGTTTCTATCCCCCTAAAATCATAAATTTGACATTATTTTATTTACATATCATGTGATGTTAAAGCAATTAAAATGTTTCACCATTCATTGAGGTAATATTTACATTTAAGGTCAAAGCGCGGTTTACAGAATCTGCAAAATGTTAATTATTTTACCAAATTAGAGGGATCATACAAAATGCATGTTATTGTTTATTTAGTACTGACCTGAATAAGATATTTCACATAAAAGACGTTTACATATAGTCCACAAGAGAAAATAATAGATGAATTTATAAAAAATGACCCTGTTCAAAAGTTTACACTTGATTCTTAATAGTGTTGTTACCTGAATGATCCAGAGCATTTTTGTCTATTTGAACCCTTTCCAACAATGCCTTTCCATGTTTTCACACTGAGGACAACTGAGGGACTCATATGCAACTATTACAGAAGGTTCAAATGCTCACTGCTGCTCCAGAATGAAAAACCATGCACTAAGAGCGGGGGTGAAATCTTTTTTAATTTGAAGATCAGGGTAAATGTAACGGTGGCCAGTCAGTAGGTGCTGTGCAGTAAACCTCACTCCCCGATCTCAAGCGGGTGCGGTAGGACCCAGGTGTGAGGGGTTACATTGGTGCCGTGACCCGAACGGGAGTGAGGTTTAGGGGGGTGAGTGTAACGGAGGCCAGCCAGTAGGTGCTGTGCAGTAAACCTCACTCCCCGATCTCAAGAGACGCACTAGCGACTGACGCTAGGGGTTGCAGCCTTTAGACTCCTTGTTAGTGCGTCCGCCTCCCGTGCTGGAACCCCGCTCAGGGCGGGTGCGGTAGGACCCAGGTGTGAGGGGTTACATTGGTGCCGTGACCCGAACGGGAGTGAGGTTTAGGGGGGTGAGTGTAACGGAGGCCAGCCAGTAGGTGCTGTGCAGTAAACCTCACTCCCCGATCTCAAGAGACGCACTAGCGACTGACGCTAGAGGTTGCAGCCTTTAGCCTCCTTGTTAGTGCGTCCGCCTCCCGTGCTGGAGAACCAGGTTCAAGACCAGCTCGGAGTGGGTGCGGTAGGACCCGGGTGTGAGGGGTTACATAAATGCAACTTATTTTGTCTTCTAGAAAACATGAAACTATCTTCTGTAGACTCTGAAGGGCTGTACTAAATGAAGAAAATATGATAATTAGGCAATTATCTCGTTCTGGAGCATCAGTGAGTGTTTGAACCTTTTGTAATAGTTGCATATGAGTCCCTCAGTTGTCTTCAGTGTGAAAAGATGGATCTCAAAACCATATAGTCATTGTTGGAAAGGGTTTAAATATACAAAAATAAATATAAAAAAACCAAACAATTTGTGGGACCTGAAAGAACAGCAGGCAGTTTAACTGTTCTGGACAAACAAGGGACAATCACTAAACAACTATGAACAACTATCACTAAACAGAAAACAGCTGTGGATCATTCAGGAAACAACACAGTAAGAACCACTTTCCATTTCTTTCCTACCAATTCTAAGTGAAAAGTTTCTACACCAATCATTTTTTTTAAGTGTAAATGGTTACACAAGACTAGATTGTAAAGCAGTTAGCTTCTGAACACAATCTTTTTCTTAATGGGCTATTCTATGTTGTTCAATCAATGAACCATTAAAATGCAAAAGCAGAATTTCTTTTTAAACAAATGGAAGAGTGAATCTATTGTGTCTAAAAATAACTTTTCTGAAAACAGGACTTGTCTTCCCTCTGTGGTTTGCTGACGCCTCTCTCAAAAACTCTGGATTAAAGCATATGGCCGTCATTGACATTAAATCACATTGTTGAGGGATCACCCACAGCAAGTCTATATTACAGGGGCAGGTGAGTTATAAAGCCTTTTGTCTTTCAGAACTAACGGCACTTCACCATCACAAGGCATCAGGCCTTTCTCGCACATATCATGCTGTTTTGACAGCCTCGCTGTGTCTGAGCTCTATATATACGACATATGCTGGCAGTTTCGTCTTCTGGCTCTCCACTTTCTCTGTCAGCCCTCCCAGGCGCATCACTACAGCTATTTCTGCATGCCATCTGCTAATTTGTTCGCTATTCCCTGAGAGACTCAGACGATACGATCCTTTTTCTTTCCGCGCTGAGTTTGTTCCATGTTCCCGTGTTGTTTTTAATTAGGCGCACACAAAGATGCTAAAGTGAAGGACTGAAAGGCAACGTGACGCTGTGTGGCATTAATCTGTATGAAATTACAGTTGTGTGTAAGTGTATGTCAACTTAGTCATAGGCGCACATACCTTCTTGCCACCCACTCATCGTATTTCTTTATTTTACACCTCTTCTGCTTGAGGCTGTGTACGAAAATGTCATCATTTACTTACCCTCAGGTTGATCCAAACTTGCATGACTTTCTTTCACAGAAGTTTTCAAAGAATATCCTGGACACGCTTTTCAATATACTGAAAGTAAATGAAGTCTGGAGCTGGAAAACTACAAAATGACAAAAAAGCACCATTAGAGTATCATAAAATTGAAAAATTTCACATCGATTCTATTTCTTATTCTTAAAAGTTCACGAAAGAACAAGCCACTCTTGCAAAATGAAACTTTTCAAGGAATCATTTGATTCAGTACACAAATCAGAACAACCCTGCTGAAAAAAAACAGCATATGCTGGTTAGGTATGTTTTGGTGCTGGGATGCTGGTTTTAGCTGGTTTATGCTGGTCATGTTGCTGGACAAGGACCAGCATAAACCAGCAAAGGACCAGCATAAACCAGCTAAAACCAGCATCCCAGCACCAAAACATACCTAACCAGCATATTCTGTTTTTTTCAGCAGGGAATTCAGTTCACCTGACTCTCAGCACTGTAAACATTCATTTTAAATGGTAAAAGACTGTAAAAATGCTACAGTAAAAACCTGTTAATTGGTTAATGGTATGTTCACTTTCTATACACTACCAGTCAAACGTTTTTGAACAGTAAGATTTTTTATGTTTTTTTAAAAAGAAGTCTCTTCTGCTCACCTAGTCTGCATTTATTTGATCCAAAAAACAGCCAAAGCAATAATATAGTAAAGCATTTTTACTATTTAAAATAACTGATTTCTATTTAAATATATTTTAAGTATATTTCGAATATATATTTCAGCATCATTACTCCAGTCTTCAATGTCACAAGATGCTTCAGAAATCATTCTAACATTCCAATTTGCTGTTCAATAAACATTTATTATTATTATGAATATTTAAAACAGTTGAGTACACATTTTTTAGGATTCTCTGATGAATAGAAAGATACAAAGATCAGCATTTACCTGAAATAAAAAAGCTTTTGTAACATTATACACTATACGATTCAAATGCATGGAGTCAGTATACTTTTTTTGCTTTGTTTATTTTTTTTCTTATTTTGGGAAAGAAATGATAGAAAATGAATACTTTTATTTAGCAAGGAAGCTTTAAATTGATTAAATTGATGATAAAGACATTTATAATGTTACAAAAACGTTCTATTTCAGATAAATGCTGTTCTTCTGAACTTTCTATTCATCAAAGAAACCTAAAAAAAATCTACTCAGCTGTTTTCAACATAATAATTAATCAGAATATTAGAATGATTTCTGAAGCATCATGTGACTGGATAATGATGCTAAAAATTCAGCTTTGAAATTACAGGAATAAATGACATTTTAAAATATATTTGAATAGTAAACAGTTATTTTAAATAGTAAAAATATTTCAAAATTGTACTGTTTTTGCTGTTCTTTTGATCAAATAAATGCAGGCTTAATGAGCAGAAGAGACTTCTTTAAAATATAAAAAATCTTGGTGCTGTATGTATGTGGTGAAAAACTGTAATACATTTTACAGTAAAATATTGTTAAATGTACAGTATATCACTACTTGTCATATACTTTGATTCAACATGTGACTTTCCCATTATCACAAGTGTTTTTAAAATGATTGTCAGTGACTTATTACCGTATTACAAAACAGATTTTAGCATCTTAGTAGGTTGGCTTAACATTTTTACTGTAAATTTAAAGTAAAAAAATTATGTTTTTTGGCTTTTAGTATGAATATGTTAGCCTTACGGTTATTTAAAAGCTGGTGTGCTCCAAAACAATGACAAAATTCACATTTACAAGACATAAGCATTCAACTTAGTCTCTAACTTCTGCCAATATGGATTAAGAATTTTGATGACATCACTCTGACCGTGCCATATACCCTCAAACGAAAGCAAAGCTATTGAAGATCTGGCAAACAATCCAGCGTGTTTTTGCAGCGTTGAGAAGTGTTGATTTCGAACAATTAGAAACAGTTTGTAAGAATTCACTGACCGCTGAAAGCGCCAGATCGTTTTTATTGCCGTTTTGCGCGCTTGTGAATCATCTCATAACTAAGTGCAGACGCGATGTAAATAAAAGATTCATTGTGTAGTTTAGAAAGCTTTATTTATTGTAACGGAACTTTGTGAGATCTCTATAAAGATTTGTGACGCTTTTAGTGATAATAAAGGGAGTGCGCTTTGCACTTTCCATGCCATAATCCATTCAGAATTTGTATGAAACTTTCCTTTTTCTTATGTTTTGGGAATTACATCTGCATAGTTATGCTGGGTTCATTCTCGAAAGAGCGGTGACTGACACAGTGATATCAAAGCAATTGATGGGAAAAAAACATCCCCCTTAGTTTAATTTTGTATGCAATGGCAAAGTGTATATATTTAGTTTCGTTTTTTTTATTTAGTTAATTTAGAAAAAGTTTTGGAGCGTTAAATATAAGTTGTTTTTTTTAACGAACAGCGCCCAGCAAAAGACTGATCATAGTCTGTTTGATCAGTTTGCCTTCTCAAATCATCACGACTTGCCTAAAATAAAATCTATAGATATAAAACAGTTCAAATATAGTTTAAACGTTAAAGATAAATGTGCGCGATTAGGCGCATAGTTTGTGCAGAGAATGGAAGATAAAGCCGCTTTGCAGGTCATCGAGGCACCAGCGCAATCACTTGCATTTTTTCAGTGGAAGCAATTTATAATTATCCGTCATTTCTGCTCACAAAGGAAAGAGTAATACATCAAAAAACGTTACAGTGTTTTTATAAAATAAAGAAAAAAATGATGCGCTTTCTGTCATCTCTTCTTGAACAGGAGTGCTTAACAAAAATAAAGCGAAATGCATGCCTCACAGACATGATAAATATATCTATAGAAAGCTTTAAATTATTACTTAACGAAATAAAACAAATCGAAAACAAAAACTTGTTCATTATGTAATCCATAAATATAAATTTCTCTCTCAAGGCGCCTCCAAAAGGAGATTGCAAGTCAGGATCTTTGTGACATTGACTCAGAATTATTAATAAATAATTCAGATATGTCTTTACTCTTTCCCCCACACATTCGTTATTTATTTTTGCCGGTGCTTTGTGGCAAGTTTCAGCCTACTGCGTGCGATTGAACGCGGATCTCTTCCAGCTGTGCCATCTGAGCCGGTCTCGAAAGTAAAAGCGAAAGTCTTGTGTTGTTTCCACCAGCGCGGCATTTGTTTTTCTTCACCATAATTGATTGATGTCTACAACATAAAAAATAAGGATAAAAATATTTTTTCAAATATAAAAAATAAAGAGTAGCCTAAAACAGGCCCGATGCCGGCCCTGACATAATATGAAAATATGAAAATTATATCTGTGTCCTGTTATTTATTTTTTGGTATGCATTTCAGAAAAAAATGGTTAGGATTTAGGTGTAGTTGCAAATAGTGATTAATCCTGATTAATCCACTGAAAATTCTGCTTAATCTGATTAAAAATTTTAATCATTTGACAGCCCTAATATATATATTTAAAGTAATCATATCATATGACTTCAGAGGAAAATTTTCAAAGTCTTCAGTGTATTTAAATAGAAAAGGAGTGACCAGTGTGTTATTTAAACTTTTTCCTTTTGTGTTTTGCAGTAGAAAGAAAGTCAAACAGGTTTGAAACGACATGAGGGCGAGTGAATGATGACACAATTTTCATTTTTGGGCGAACTATTGCTTAAAAGCAAGAGACAATATTCAGAAGTAAAGATGAAAGTGCAGGAGGGACACAGTCAGTCATGACTGGTGCTTGTGTGTGTGTGTGTGTGTGTGTGTGTGTGTGTGTGTGCCACAGACAGGTAATGATGTAAGAAAATGCAAACAGCACTCCGAAGGCAGCTGTCCCAGAACTTCCACACTGATTTGATGGATTATTGCTGTTGGCTGTCTCAGAAGTTTCTAGAGATCTAATCACTGACTGTGGACAGTTTGTTAGCAAAGTTAGTTTGTTCAGTCTCTGAAAGTTTGGATATAGAAAAGTAGAGGAGGATGCTGGGACAGTGTGCCATTTATACAGCATGAGTCACGACTTGGTATAAGTGAGATATGCCTGGGTGTTTACTTGAACGGGGTCCTTTTTTATAAAAACTATTATTTTCACTTGTGGACTATATGTAAATGTCTTCTATGTGAAATATCTTATTCAGGTGAGTACTAAATAAACAATACAATGCATTTTGTACGATCCCTCTTATTTTGGTAAAATAATTTACATTTTGCAGATTCTGCAAGGTGTATGTAAACTTTTGACCTCTTAAATTCCTCTTTTATTCCACTAAAGTAATAAATTGTGAATTTTGTGTTGAATTTCAACCCGGTAAATCCCTCATCCGTATACAACTGACATTCCACCTCAACATCCTGCAATCCACAGACAATTCGATTCACAGGCATGAACTAAAAGAACGCTGACTGAGAAGTCACAAACATATAATCTCGCCCTCCTTACACCCTTTTTCTTTTACCATCTCCTATCATCCACTTCTCTGTTCCATCGCTCCCTCCTCATTATCCTTCCTGTCACACCTCTTATCATGGACATCCTGAGCACAGGGATTTGTGGGTATTCAGTACGACCGCTTGTAAAAGCAGGGTTTATGTGACTGCATGTGAGAGAGAGAGTGAAAAGAACACATGAACAGAGATCTAGTCTCTCCCTCCACGCACTTGTTTCATCTGGACCAGCTCACTGAAGACTTCAGCGTAATGAATTATAGAAGCACAGAGCTACTCTACTCAGCCCTTTTAATAAACACTCGCAGACATGCACAAGCCAATAAAAAATTAAATCGACCATAGTGACTCATACCCAGACATGGTAAACACAGTAAGTCACGACATCAGACAGCTAACATACGGGGGTAGCTCATGGGAAAGGGTTTGTCAGGGAAATTTTAGGGTGCTGGGGCAGAAGACTTGTTTTTTTTTGCAGTGACTGCATGGCACTACTGTATTTATTATACTGAAGATACTTATTTTTAGAGGTGCGTTTTTTAACCCATAACCCTAAGTAGTAACCTTCAGCATGCACAACTACAATATAAAGTACATAGCTAAAGTTGAGGTCAAAAGTTTACATCCCCCTTTCAGAATATGCTAAATGTTATTTGTTATTAGTCCACAAAAGAAAATAATAGTTAAATTTATAAAAATGACCCCGTTCAAAAGTTTACATCCCCTTGATTCTTCATACTGTGTTGTTACCTGAATGATCCACAGCTGTTTTTTGTTTTTTTGTTTAGTGATAGCTGTTCATGAGTCCCTTGTTTGTCCTGAAGAGTTGAACAGCCTGCTGTTCTTCAGAAAAAACCTTCAGGTCCCACAAATTCTTTGGTTTTCAGCATTTCTGTGTATTTGAATCTTTTCCAACAATGACTTTATGATTTTGAGATCCATCTTTTCACACTGAGGAGAACTGAGGGACTCATATGCAACTATTAAAGTAGGTTCAAATGCTCACTGATGCTCCAGAAGGAGAAACGATGCATTAAGAGAACTTTTGAACAGAATGGAGATGTTTTGCCTAAATATCATATTTTCTTTCATTTAGCTACAGAAAATAGTTACATGTTTCCCAGAAGACAAAATAAGTTAAATTTACCCTGATCTTCAAATTCAAAAAGTTTTTACATCTTTTATGTGAAATGTCTTATTCAGGTCAGTGCTAAATAAACAAAAACATACATTTTGTATGATCCCTCTTATTTCGGTAAAATAATTTAAAAAATTTCAATTCCAAAAGAAAAATGTAAACTTTTGACCTCAACTGCAGATAGATAGATAGATACACAATTTGCTGGGTAAATTGAACCCAAAATGTGTTCTGTCCTATTTTTTTTCCAGCCCTTGGGTTAAAAATAACCAAAATTGGGTTGTTTTTATCCAGTGTTTTTTAGAGTGTATGCTTTCCTGTAATATCTATATTCAACATCCCAGGTTAGATGACACCTCTAATTGGCTCCTCTCTATGACTGGCGTATGGAGTGGTATAAACAGCAGGATGTCATAAACGCCAGCATCACAGCGAGATTTGAACAAACTCAGGGTTAATCGGTACTGGTACATTAGCTATTAACCTGCGTGAACTCAGGGTTAGATGCTGAGTTTATGATTAGTCCACAAGAAAACAACAGTGTGAAGCCATACAATTTGCTTTATGTGAGGAATAGGCTGTAATTTACAGTTTAAAAGTTTGAGAATGGTAAGATTTTTCTGAAATGCATTTCTTATGCTCAACAAGGCTGCAATTATTTGATTAAAAATACAGTGAAAACAATGTTGTGAAATTTGATTACAATTTAAAAGAACTGTTCTCTGTTTGAATATATTTTAAAATATATTTTTATTCCTGTTATGCAAAGCTGAATTTTAGCATTATTACTACAGTCTTCAGTGTCACATGATCCTTCAGAAATCATTCTAATATTCTGATTTACTCCTCATTATTAGATCATTATCAATGTTGAAAGCAGTGGTGCTGCTTAATATTTTTGTGAAAACTGCATTTTTCTTTAGGATTCTTGAATAGGTACTTCACTGCACTTATTTGCACTTTACTGCCACTTTTGATCAATTTAATGCATCCTTGCTGAATAAATGTATGCATTTCTTTTAAAAGCACACACTAATGCAGAAACAATAAGCATAGAATGCTATAATTTTTCCAAGCACAACCCTAGCTGTGATTAAAGAGGGATGAACAAAGAAAGACCTAAAAAAAACCTGAAAATGAAAGACACATGAACTGAGAACACAAAACCTGTTGCATGCTTTAAAAAAATTGATCTTTACCAGTGAAGTATATTCTTTGTGACATTAGCATAGCAAAACTTGAACTGCAGTGAACTATAAAAAACACATCCTGACCCAAACCCATGCCATTGTTTAAAGTGATAGTTCACCCAAAAATGACAATTCTGTTGTTATTTACTCACCCTCGTGTCGTTCCAAACTTGTAAGACCATTGTCCATCTTCGGAACACAAATTAAGATATTTTTGATGAAATCCGAGAGCTTTCTGACCCTGCATAGACAGCAACACAACTGACACATTCAAGGTCAGAAAGGTAGTAAGGACATCGTTAAAATAGTCCATTTGATAGCATTGGTTCAACAGTAATGTTATGAATTAACCAGAATACTTTTTTTGCGCAAAAGAAAACAAAAACAATGACTTTGTTAATCAATATCTTCTTTTCCGTGTCAGTAAATAATGACAGCATTTTCATTTTTGGGTGAACTATCCCTTTAAATAATATTGTTGACATAAGATTAATTGAAAAACTTTTGGTACAAAATTATACTTTTAATAAGTTTCACATACAAATTGCTAGTAAATTTCACTAACAATACACATATTCGTATTAAACCATTCAGTATTAGGCTTTCGGTTCGGTATGCATTACAAACCGAACGATTCGTTGGACTAATCCTATTACATTTACAAATAACAGAGCCTACAGTGTGTGAAATATAATGTTCTCAGTGCCACTGTGCTCAACAAGGCAGCCCAAACGACTTAACAGGCAATGTGTTGTCTGCCTCTTCTGTCCCCAAAGAGAAAAACACTTCTTCAGTACGGTTGTGACGGTGAGGCAGTTTGTTAGAGTTTTCTCTCTTTTCCTTGCTTTTATTCATTTTAAAATACACGCTTAAAAATAAAGGTGCTTCATGATGGCATAGAAGAAGCTTTTTTGTCTAAATGGTTCCAAAAAGAACCATTAACATCTGAAGAACCTTTCTGTTTCACAAAAGGTTCTTTGTAGGTTCTTCAGATTAAAAAAAACTTAAGAAAGAGATAGTTCTTTTCAGAACCTTTGACTGAATGGTTCTTTGTGGAACCAAAAATGGGTCTTCTATGGCATCGTTGTGAAGAACCTTTTAAAGCACCTTTCTTTTTAAGAGTGTAGCTTATAAATGCCTGTGCGCATTTTATTTTTACTTTCTTATTAGTGGCAATTCAGCGTCAATTGACTGAACTAACAACAACAACAAAACGTTTTAGCAAATCGAACTGTTACATCCCTGAGAAATGACAAGTAACACTGAACTAAGGTATAATTTTTAAGTAGAAAGACTAAAATAGTATTTTCTTGTAAAACGCACTGCAATTATTTTTATTTATATAAAAATTATAAAACAATTAATTTTTACACTGTGGTCAGGAGGTTGTATCAACCTACAAATAGCTTATAGATTCCTCTGCATATTAAAGGAGAAGTTCACTTCCAGAATGAAAATTTCCCCCCACGTCTTTCTTTCTTCAGTCGCAAAGAAATTATGTTTTCTGAGAAAGCATTCTAGGATTTTTCTCCATATAGTGGACTTCAATGGTGGCCAACGGGTTAAAGGTCCAAACTGCAGTTTCAATGCAGCTTCAAAGGGCTCTACACAAGGAATATGGGTCTTATCTAGTGAAGGGATCAGTCATTTAAAAAAAAAAAATACAAATTGAAATACTTTTTAAAGGAGAAGTTAACTTCTTGAACAAAAAATTACAGATGTACTCACCCGCTTGTCATCCAAGATGTTCATGTCTTTCTTTCTTCAGTCATAAATAATTTATGTTTTTTGAGAAAACATTTCTCTCCATATAATGGACTTCTATGGTGCCCCTGAGTTTGAACTTCCTAAATCCAGTTGAAATAAATCCAGTTGAAACATCGCTGTTTTACACTTTTTTGTAAAGGATGTTTAATCATCTTTGCACGTTCACGTTGAAAAACACTGGGTCGGTATTTCTGCAGCAATGTAGGATGATTTTGAAGTAGAAAATCAGATAGGAGTTTTTCGACATACCCTAACTGTCTTGAACTGGAATACACAGAGTTCACGCGGAGCTAAACAAGGCGAGCATTTGGGGTTAAGAAGTATATAAATTATGGGCTCCATAGAAGTCCACTATATGGAGAGAAATCTTAAAATGTTTTCCTGCAAAAACACAATTTCCTTACGAATGAAGAAAGAAAGACATGAACATCTTGGATGACAAGGGTGTGAGTAAATGATCTGTAAATTTTTGTTTTGAAAGTGAACTTCTCCTTTAACCACAAATGCTCATCTTGCAGTAGCTCTGCGATGCACATGTGCGTCTTTGCGCATTATGTAATCACTTTGGAAAAGTTAAGCGTGGTTAGTTCTTCGCCTTCACCTTTGGTCAAAAAAGTAGGGTAGGGCGAAAAACTCGTTTTTTTTCTCATCCAACTTCAAAATCATCCAACATCGTTGTTTTATCTTTTTTGTAATGAGTGTTTGCACGTTCTTTGCATGTTCACTTTGTAAACACTGGGTTGGTGTTTCGGTCTGTCATGTATGCGGTCAAACTAATACAAGACGAGCATTTGTGGTTTAAAAGTATATAAATGTGTATTTTTCTTACAAAATGACCAATTGTTTTGATAGATAAGACACTTATTCCTCATCTGGGATCCGGTAGAGCACTTTGAAGCTGCACTGAAACTGCAATTTGGACCTTCAACCCATTGATCCCCATTGAAGTCCACTATATGAAGAAAAATCCTGGGATGTTTTCCTCAAAAACCTTCACCTTCAAGGGGGTGAGAGTAAATAATCAAGAAATTTTCATTCTAAAAGTGAACTTCTCCATTAAAGGGATAGTTCACCCAAAAATTAAAAATTGATGTTACTTACCCTCAGGGCGTCCAAGATGTAGGTGACTTTGTTTCTTCAGTAGAACACAAACGAAGATTTTTAACTCAAACCGTTGTAGTCTGTTAGTCATATAATAGCAGTGGATGGGCACCGGACCTTTGAAAGTAAAAAAAAAGCATGCACAGACAAATCCAGAAGTTATGGTTGCTTGCTCTTCGGCAGGATATCAACACGGCCATACACTTAGTAAAAGTGTGGATATAAATAATGATATAAATACGGTTTAGTTTCTCACAAAAACCAATTGTTTCGTGTCTTAGGACATCAATGTATCGTCACGAGCCGCAGGGTTTAATTTGGATTTGTCTGTGCATGTTTTTTTGTTTTTTTTTACTTTAAAAGGTTTAAAGTAAAAATTCACCCATTCACTGCCATTAATGACTGACAGACTGCAAAGGTTTGAGTTAAAAATCTTTGTTTGTGTTCTACTGAATAAACAAAGTCACCTACATCTTGCACACCCTGGGGGTAAGCAGATAAACATAAAATATAAAATTTCCATTTTTTGGGTGAACTACCCCTTTAAGAAGATATACGTATTTTAGCATTACACATGTTGCATTTAAATCACACTAATAGTCTGAAGCAAAGAATAATGTGTGAACTTCATTATGAGCAGCACCAGAGTAAAAGCTAAGTGACAATGTGCTCCATCTGTTCTGTTCAAGGGGACCTGGGGCAGAAGATCTGGCTCTTACAACTCTGCAAGGACCCATCAATTTTTCAGCCAAAGAGTAAGAACAATGACCAGCGAGCTCATCAGAGATAAATCTTCCACGCGTGAGGCAGCCAGCTTACCATTTATTACATCGAATTATCGGCTCATCTGGAATACAGTGTTTTGTTGTCTGCGGGACAAATGATCTCAGACAATCCAGCCTTTGTTATTCAAGATGTTTTAATGAGTTTGGGTTCGGGCCTGCATCATAATTAAAAGTGCAGCCGGTACATCTGTCAGGCTACGCTAAGTTGACTCACAGGGACCGAACACATGCTAGAAACAGAGCGAAGCTTGTTCTGTGCAAAACACACCATCTACCTCTGTAAATGCAGTTCATTAAAACTCCAAGTCTCGCTCGCAAATATTCACCGTTTATTTGCACCTCTTTAAAATCGAACGCTGCATTCCGCAGAGAGTTTCCTTAGCTTGCGGATTTGAAATATTGCGTGCTGTTCTTTCAGCCACCGTGAAAAGTTTACCAGGAGAGAATTATTACATCCCAGGGCTCCCAGGAACATGAGAATGCTAACAGTGTACATGGGCCAAATGTAAATACAGTCACTAATTCAGGCTCCAGAATCCTCGGCGGCACCCACAGTTGACTGCTCCAGTTGTTCCTGCAACGCTTGAGCTGCGGTAAGGAGAAAGAAAAAAAAAGTGTCACGCACCAAGGACTACAGCATGCGGGAGGCGGATCCAGAGAAGGACGGACAAAAGACGCTTCCTACCCTAACAATGTGGGATTTGTTTTTTTACAAAACAAACATTGTGATAAAAGATACTCACTTAATGAGCACGGCAACAAACGTAGTATGAATACAGTGGAAGACAGATGGTTTCGTTAAAAGCCCTCTATGGCACGACCTTCTGTTTTCAGCTGATATTCAGGAGAATAAGACGATGACAGATCCCTGAGTGATTTATGCTTGCTGCTGTGTTTTATTTTTTTCCTTCACTGCTGCTGGTATGGAATTAAATTTGACCTATTAGTGAAATAAGTGTTCTGAAGAAAACACACCTGTCCTGGGGCTCTGGATTTGTTCCAAAACCTAGTAAGCTGCATTTCTGCACAGTCCCTTCTAAGTCAGCATAATAATTAAATGCGAATGCAAGTGGCCAATTTGGAAGTCTACATAGACAGGTATGTTGCTAAGCTAATGATGCAATACTCAAAGCGTAAAAATAAATCAGTTGGATAAAATATATGATATATTCAGTTTTTATTAACTAAAATGAATCACTAAAAACTGAAATAAAATAAAAACAAAACAATAAAAAAGGGAAAAAACACCAAGAAAATTAGAAATACTGCTTTGTAAGCTACCTGTAAAAAAAAAACTTAATTTAAAGTGTTAAAATTGCTAAAACAAACAAACAAACAAATTAATAAAAGTAAAGGCAAACAGATTTTTTTTAACAAATAAGAATTAAAAATACATATAACAAAATGTAATACATAGAAATTTCTATGAAATACAAAATGTAATTCATAGAAAACAAAATAAAATTAAATAATTAAAAACATTAAATAAAATAAAATAAAAATAAATATATTATATATACTAAATATACTACTAAACTAAAACTAAAATAAAAATAAGTACTGCCTTAGCAACTAACTGAAAAAAAACTTAAAGTGCGAAAACTGCTAAAACTAAAACACATAATTAAAAAAAATTGAAAGGCAAATAGAAATGTAAAAACAACAAAAAACTGATAAAAATGACTTGCATATAACATGTAATAAACTTCATAGAAAAAAATAAATATAAAAAATTAATTAAATTAAAAAATGCAAAAAATAAACCCAGAAATGTAAATACAAATATTACAAAAATATTAAAAAAATATAATTATAACAAATACATATAGGCCTAACAAAATGTAATAAACATAATAGAAAATGAGATAAAAATAGTAATACCAGAAATAGTAAATTATTAAACAATAATAAATTAAACACAAGTAAAAAATTAAAATATTAAATATAAATATTTATTTTATATATAAAACTAAAATAAAGTTTAAACCTTAATCTTAAGAAAATTATAAATAATGCCTTGGCAATTCTCTGAAAAAACT
This sequence comes from Garra rufa, assembly GCF_049309525.1. Lineage (NCBI taxonomy): Eukaryota > Metazoa > Chordata > Actinopteri > Cypriniformes > Cyprinidae > Garra > Garra rufa. The sequence continues at coordinate 41,370,018 of NC_133368.1, read as the reverse complement.
AAAACAACTGCTAAAACTAAAACAAATAATAACAATAACAATAACAATAATAATAATAATAATAATAATAATAATAAATTAAGGCAATTAGAATATATATATATATATATATATATATATATATATATATATATATATATATATATATATATATATATATATATATATATTAACCCAGAAATAGTAAGTTATTAAACAATAATAAATTAAATATAAGTAAAAATATTAAATATAAATATCATTCATTTTATAACAAATACATATAGTGAAATGTAATAAACATCATACATTTTTAATTAAATAAATAAAACAAAAATAAAAAATAAAACCAGAAATAGCACATTTGTAATATATATATATATATATATGAATTGTGCATATTTTTTATATTCAATATAAATATATTAAATCAAAATAATAAATATATTATTAATAATTTGATTACATATAATGAAAATATTAAAGGCAAATAGAAATAAAAAACTAATAAAAATGACTTACATATAACAAAATGTAATACACTATAGAAAAAGATAAAAAATGAATACAATTAATTAAATAAAAAATGACAAAAAACATTTTTATAAAAAAATACATATAACAAAATGTAATAAACATAATAAAAAAATTGATAAATACTAATTAAATAATAATAACAATTATTACTAATAAATTAAGGCAAATAGAAATGTAAAAAAATAATACAAATTACAAATACATATAACAAAATGTAATAAACTTCTCAGAAAAATTAAATATGAATAAAATGTAAAAAAAATGAACTAAAATAAATAAATAAAACCAGAAATAGTAAAATATTAAACAATAATAAATTAAATAAGTAAAAATAAAAAATAATAATTTTATAACAAATACATAGCAAAATGTAATAAACATCATAACAAATTAAATAAAAATAAAATTTTATATCTTTTCAAAAATATTAAAATAAACCAAAACTGAAACCAGAAACAGTAAATCTTTAAACAATTATACATTAAGCATAAGTAAAAATGAAAATATTAAATATACATATTATTTATTTGATATATAATTGACTTTGAATTATATATATGAATTGTATGCAATGCTGCTTTAGGATTTAGCCCAAATAAGGTATCTATCTATTTTTGGGAAAGTTGCTAACTAAATAGACACCTATGAGCCTTTCTTGTCAGTCTGTAACTGAAAAATTCCATTATCATTCCAACTTCATTACTATTCCTATTCATCTCAATGGCAGTTACTCAGCCAGGCCCTGCAGCTCCAAAATGATGCGACCCGGTCGTTGCATCACAGTCGCTCGTAAATGTCCTGTGACTAATCACCAGAGCTGCTGAAACATAACATTGACATTGCTGATTAGTGAATGGCACCACAAGAACATAAACAGTCCTAACCGTTCCAGCAGCTATTCTGCATCAAAGTCCATTCCACACTTTTAAGAGGACACTTTTAAAACATCTACTACAACATCATGAAATATTAGTGCATTATTTTTCCCGCGGCGGTGGATAGCCCTGTCTGCTTGGAGTTTAAACACACCTGTCGGTAACCGAACGAGACAGCTTCGGCTCGCCGGTGTAGCTTCGGAGACCATTAGAGGCCTTCGGTTTGTCTTTGATTACATTCTTTAGCTGAAGAATAGCAATTCCGCCTAACAAGTTTAAACTACAGCCACTCAGTTGTCAACACATGGTTATTAACTGCTGCAGGCTTCAAGAAGTTGAGCTGGGCTTTAAATCAAGGCTTTGAATAAATGCAGTGATCAAAGCCAGAAAGAAATATTCAAACCAGATGCTGGTGAAATAGAAATGCAGCTTTATAACAGGTGCAAATGAGACTCGTAAAACTTTACATGCAACCACAGACTGAATTTCTGTTCGATCTGAGGTTGGGGGTGGAGAAACGGTGGTATGGCCATATATTAATGTCATATAGATCATCTTGTTATGGCATTGATAACCTCCTGGGACCCAGGAAGTCAATTTTGTCTTTTAGTAGAGGGCATGTGCTTTTTTGCATTTCCACACATCTGTGTGGTGTAGCTCGAAGAGGTTTGGCCATGACAACTTCCTCTGTTTTGTTATAAATGTCTGACATGGAAATTCAGCAAAGGGCGCATTGAAAGCATACAACCGCAGAAAGAGCAATTGTGAATAACCTTCTGAATCATACAATGACAAATGGGAAAATCCTATAGGCGCTTTGACTTTACCAGTGCATATATGACTGCAAGTCCAGAGTATTTTTACAGTTTTCCATATAATATATCATTATAGTTTGAAGCATAAGAAAACATACATGATTTATGTATGAAAAAACTTATATAGGAAATATATAGGGGGAAAAATGCAAACACAATTATTTGTTAAAAAAATGTATAATAAAATTATATTTGATGTATGTTCTTACAGTTTTTAAAAAAAAAAGAAAACGTTCAATGAATGCAAAAAAAGTAAATATATTGGGAAAATAATAAAAATAATATTATAAAACATAGAAGATATATATGTAAACATTTTTTATTTTATTTTTATAATTATTTGTTATAAATATATTTATTTATTATAATTTATTTTTATAATTATAATTAATAAATTATATTTTTTACATTAAATTTTCATAAAAAAGACAAAATAAATAAATAAATAAGAAACCATTTAATTATCAATTAATAAATAATTAATAAATCATACATTTTTATATATTTACTTTTTACATCATTTTTTATTTAGAAAAACTTAAGAAACAGTTTATAAATATATGAAAACAGTAAAAAAATCAATATATATTAGAAAATATTGAAAATGTACATGTAAACAATTTTATTTAATATTTTTATTTTTATAATTATTTTCAAAAAATATATTTATTAATTATAATTTATATTTTGTAATGATAATTAATAAATAATACATTTTAAAATAAATTTATACTTTTTAATACATAAAAAAACAAAATAAACAAAAAAGTTTATGTTATAGTTTTATTTTTATACTTTTTTTTACACAACATTTTCTTTAGGAATAAAACGTAAGAAACAGTTAATAAACATGAAAACAGTAAATAAATATCAATATATATTAGAAAATATAAATTAAACATTTTTATTTTATATTTTTTAATTTGTATAATGAATTTTTGGATAAATATTTATAATTATATATTACTTATTTATTATTAGTAATTATATATTTTTATAATTATAATTAATAAATAATTAATTGTTATATATTGACTTGTTTTTACATAACATTTTCTTTAGAAAAAAACCCCATAAGAAACCGCTAATAACTATAGAAAAACAAGTAAAAAACAAACAAACAACAAAACATGTTTTATAATTTTTTTAAATAATTTTACATTTTTAATTATACTTTACTTAATTGTAATTAATAAATTATTATATTTATTCTATTCTATAAATGATACATTTGATATATATCTAAAATATAGAAAATATACATGTAAACACATTTTTATTTTATATTTTATTTTTATAATAAATTTTTAAGTTATATTTATTAATTATAATTTATTCTTTTATAATTGTATTTAATTATACTTTATTCTATAGTTGTATATTATTTTTTTTTTTTTTACAAGAAACACGTTTCCAAAAAACCCATAAGTAAAAAACAAACAAATAACAAAACATGTTTTATAATTAAAATTATACATTTTATATATTTACTTTTCTTACATAACATTTTATTTATTAAAAAAAAAACAGAAAATAAATATAGATCTAAAATATAGAAAATATATATGTAAACACACTTTTATTTTATATTTTATTTTTATAATTAATTTTTTATATTAATTATAATTAATTTTTTTATAATTGTATTTAATTATACTTTATTCTATAATTGTAATTATATATATATATATATATATATATATATATATATATATGTATATTTAATTTTTATTTATTTATTTTAAAAGAAACACGTTTCCAAAAAAAACATAATAAACCGCTAATAACTGTAATTGTAATTAATAAATTATACATTTTATATATTTACTTTTCTTACATAACATTTTATCTATTAAAAAACAGTAAATAAATATATATCTAAAATATAGAAAATATACATGTAAACACATTTTTATTTTATATTTATAATTAATTTTTGATAGTTATATTTATTAATTATAATTTATTTGATTTATTTACTTTTTTCTTATTTTATAGTTTTATTTTTTTTTATAATTGTATTTATTTATACTTTTTTTTTTTTTTTTTTTTTTACAAGAAACACTTTTCCTTGTGCTTCAAATTTCATAATGTTGCAAAAACAAAAACCAAACACCAAAAAGTATTTTTCCTGGGTCCCAGGAGGTAATATGTAAAGAAAGATTTTCAGAAGCAATATTATTTTAAAGAAATAAAGGACTATTGCATTACATATGAATGGCATCACAAATATTATGAAAAGAATCACAGTGCTTTTGCCATAAATGAATAAACCAATAAAAGCCATATAGGATCTTGATTCAAATTCCTTTTAAGCTACATTACCACCACAGAGAGGCGAATGTCTCTTGAGATCAGCACTTTCACAGGCAAACAAGCTGATTCAACCCTCAGAGAAAGTGCATCCCCATCGCTACATTTATTTATTTATTACTTTTATTTTAGATAATTCCTCAGGCAGAAAAATCTGTTGAGAAGAGGAGCACAGACACAGCTGGGAACATGAGATGCCAGTGTGAGAGCAGCTTGTTTAGGAGAGTAGAAATCATTCATATGATAGCACACATTGATTAGGGCCACATGCTAGTCCAGTCAAGATAGTTTATGATCAAGCAGCATGTATGAATGCATATTTCAGCCAATATGTTTTTCCAGCATTTCTAGACAAACAAAATATGTTTAACAAAACAGAAAACTCACGAACATTGATCAGACTTTGAACAAGTCTCTTGCTGTTGACTTTGAGGTATACTGAAAAAACATCTTCAATCTGTGCCACTATCTCCAGTCTCTGTGGGAAACGGAAAGCTTTACATTTAGCTAGGCAGTGATTCTTTCTTTTAACAAGGGGCCCTGATCGTTTCAGGCTGACCTTCACAGTCTGGGTGGCACATTTCAGCACAGATTGTTTTGTGATCCTGTCACAATGTAATATAGGCTTTAAAAAAGAGCCTGTTATTGACGGATTGGCCAGTTACAGAGGGTCATATCATGACGAATCAAATTTCCCTTGATCTTTGGAGATAAAAGAGCTTGATGTAGCATGAAAACATACTGTAACTTTCAGAACTCTAAACTTCCTCCCTGGAAAGGCCATTTATTGAAACTTAGCTACAGAAAAACTTTATCGGGTTACACAGTGTGGCCCAGATTGTTTTGTGAATCTGTCACAACACAAGGTTTGCAAAGAGACTATTTTTTGAAGAACGGCTCCGTTAACTAACTATATTTGACACCACAGGAAACACGAAAGCCAGTGTGTGAGTAAAATTGGAGAAAACATTCAACGCTGTTGCTCATTTCACATGCAAAGGGAGTGTTTTTCAGAGGCACAGCAGTGAGAAAAAAACAGACTCATTGTACGCATGCAAAATGAGATTCATTGATTATTGAACATTTTAAAATACTTTCAAAGTGAAATGTCTGGGAGTAGTGCAATTTTTTTTTTCAGTTTTAAACAAAATTAAAAAAATGTTACCCAAAAAACGTGAATCTAGTAACATTTTATTACACCAAACCTAAACGATAATGTTAGCAAACAAAACCAAATATGCAATTAAAAACTCATATACTGGAGCAACCTTGGCATTTTAGCTTGCTTTTTAATTTTTTTTTTTTTTTTTTTTTTGTAGCTTTTTTGTTGTGACTTGTGTTTTATGAGACTCATGCATTACAATGTTGTACCAGGTGAGCTACAGAGCAAGTTTACTCTGCCAGAAAAGGCATTCAAATGGAGCTGGTTATGTAATGTAAACCAATACAATTTGACGTTTTCAAATCATGAACTGGTTACAATGTTTTGAGGTCATAACATAGTCATTTGTGCAGGAAGCTGCTTGAAAATAAGTCAAATGTTCAGTAGTGGTGCGAAAAATTGTTCAGTTTCATCCAAAACATGTGAATGTGAATCTAGCAACGTTTTATTACACCAAACCATAATGCAAACAAAAGCAAATGTGCGATTAAAACCTCATTTGCTGGAGCAACCATGGCATTTTAGCTTGCTTCTAATTCTTTGAACTCTTTTGTTGTGACTTGTGTTTCACGGGACTCATACATTACAATGCTGTGCCAGGTGAGCTACCAACCAAGTTTACTATGCCTGAAAAGCCATACAAATGGAGCTTGTTATGTAATGTAAACTAATACAATTTGATATTTGCAAATCATACAGAAGAATGGCTTCGTTAACTAACTATATTTGACACCACAGCAAACACACAAGCCAGTGTGTGAGTAAAACTGTAGAAAACATTCAACGCTGCTGCTCATTTCACATGCAAAGGGAGCAGTAAAAACCAACTGAGGCTTATTGTAAGTAAGTACATGTGGTGGCATTTCTGCAAAATTAGATTGCATTGATTCTTGAACGTTTCGAAATACTTTCAAAGTGAAATGTTTCAGTAGTGGCTTGAAAATTGTTGAGTTTTATCTAAAACAGATGGACTTGAATCTGGCAACATCTTATTACACCAAACCTAACCAATAATGCAAAAAGCAAAAAGCAAGTCTTTATTAATTGAAATTCTGCCCCTGTAATCATAATTTGTGTGATAAGAAATAAAAGTAGTTGGCGTTTCACAGCAACTAGAGTCCATTTCAGAACTCTAAACTTCCTGCCCAGAAAGGCCATTTATTGAAACTGAGCTACAGAAAAACTTTATCAGGTTACACAGTGTGGCCAAGATTGCTTTGTGAATCTGTCACAACACATGGTTAGCAAAGAGACTATTTGTGACCCTGGACCACAAAACCAGTCATAAGGTTAAATTTTACAAAACTGAGATGTATACAACATATGAAAGCTCAATAAATAAGCTTTCTATTGATATATGGTTTGTTAGGATAGGACAATATTTGGCCAAGATACATCTATTTGAAAATCTGGAATCTGAGGGTGCAAAAAAATCAAAATACTGAGAAAATCACCTTTAAACTTCTCCAAATTAAGTTCTTAACAATGCATATTACTAATCAAAAATTACATTTTGATATATTTATAGTAGGAATTTTACAAAAAATCTTCATGGAACATGATCTTTACTTAATATCCTAATGATTTTTGGCATAAAAGAAAAATCTAGAATTTTGACCCATACAACGTATTTTTGGCTATTACTACAAATATACCCCAGCGACTTAAGACTGGTTTTGTGGTCCAGGGTAACATTTTAGCTTGCTTTTGATTTTTTAAGCTTTTTTTGTTGTGACTTGTGTTTCACAGGATTTATGCATTACAATGCTGTACTAGGTGAGCTATCGAGCAAGTTTACTCTGCCAGGAAAGCTATATAAATGAAGCTGGTTATGTATTGTAAACTAATACAACTTGACATTTGCAAATCATGCACTGGTAACAATGTTTTGAGGTAATAACATAGCAATAACATAACAAGTCTGGATTTATTTGATCCAAAGTACAGCAAAAACAGTAAAATTTTGAAATAATTTTACTATTTAAAATAGTATATTTAAAAATGTAATTTATTCCTGTGATTTCAAAACCGAACTGAATTGTACTCCAATCACATGATCCTTCAGAAATCATTCTAATATTTTGATTTGCTGCTCAAAAAAATAAAAATAAATAAATATTATTATATGTTGAAAACAGCTGAGTAGAATTTTAGTTAATCTATCTTCCTGTCTGGTTTGTTTGTTGGACAAAATGGCAGATTCATCGTTTTGATTGCTTAGATTGCCTTTGAATCAAACTCACTGCGAAGAGTCAATTGTGTGATGTAAACTCCCAATTTCAAGATGTAATTTGGCATTTCTGAGGGAAAAAAACTCTGAGAGATTGTCTAATTTAAATCAGAATTTTTCAGAATAAAAAATGCTTACATGTATGGAATGACATAAGGATGAGTAAAAGATGAACTACTGCTTTAACACTATGATTAAGACCTGAAAATTTGATAACAAACCCTCCAATATAAAGGTTATGTGTGGCTCATTCACAGTGTGAACACAGACTGAGTCACTCGTGGCCAGAACCCGGCTGGGACTAAAGGTTTTTTTCCTGTTACACTGTGCCTCTATCTAAAGCCAGAAACCCCCTTCACCCCAATCTACAGCTCTTGATCTTGATCCTTTTTATTGATCTTGCTTCTTGGCAGAATGACACCTCTCACACAGGAAGGCAGAGAAGAAAAGTGGCATTACTCTTGATCAAAGTTCAGGATATTCCCATCTCCAATGATATTTTATATCTCATTCAGATGCTCTGTTTTTTGAAGCACATCAATCAATCATACTTGGGAAAACCATATAGAGATATCTTCAACATATACAAGATTATAGACAAGAGTAATGTGGTACCTAGATGCACGAATATCAGATCCTCATTTAGTGTGTACTCAGACATAGCGACACAATTGTGCCCAAATCCGAATACAGTGTTTAGAAAGGAAATGACGTGTATTACAGAACCCCTAAAGGGAATAAACACAAGATAAGAGTAAAATATATATTTCAGTGCTTTCTCTCACAATTATATAATTGGGTAATTATACTTACATTTGAATATAGTTTAAAATGTAATTTATTCCTGTCATGGTAAAGCTATATTTCAAGCAGCCATTACTCCAGTCTTCAGTTTCACATGATCCTTCAGAAACCATTCCAATGTGCTAATTAGAAGAAGAAAAAACATCTCATTATTAATGCTTTAAATGTTTGTGGAAACTGTGATCTTTTGTTCGGGATTCTTTGTTGAACACAAAGTCCAAAAGAACAGCTCTCTCAGAGATTGAGAGACTGAACAAACCTATATTCAAGATTGTGTGTAACACATGCTTCATAAAACACCCCATTAAAGGCACTATACTGCAAGAGGGTGAGAACAAAATGTACCCATAATGCTTTCAAACTTGAACATCCAACTGCTAAATCATAACTGCATACTAGCAAATTACTCCTGTTCCTGACACAGAAAGTTATAGTGAAATAGTAAGAATAGCTTTCCGAATTCAACTAATGAGAACTACAATGAGAAATTGTACAACCTGAACTTGCTCTGTAAAACTGAAACATGATGTGCTTAAACCTTGTATGAAGGGTTTCGTATGGAAGCCCATTTCCACCACTGAATAAAAAAGGCAGCTTTTTATTTCACATTTATGACTTCTTTTATGCAATTAGGATTGCATAGGACATTTTTTTAACTTTTTTTTCCAAACTTGCATGATACAAACTCACAATTCTGACTTTTTTTCTCAGAATTGTAAGACACAAGCATGCAGTTGCAAGTTATTAAGTTAGAATTGTGAGATATGAACTCATAGTTACTCACAGGAAGTTTGCATCACGCAATTCTGAGAAAAAATGTCAAAATCAGTCTTTTTTCCCCTCTCAGAATTGGACATTGTTTATATCTCACAAGTATGAGAAAAAAGTAGATTCCAAGATATAAACTTGCAACTGCAAGAAAAAAGAACTGTGAGTTTACATCTGACAATTCGGACTTTATTTCTCTCATTTGGAAGTTTACATCTCACAATTCTGACTTTATTTTTTGTATTTGCGAGTTTATATCTCACAATTCTGAGAAAAAAAAGTTAAAATTGTGAGTTTATATCTCACAATTCTGACTTTATTTTTCGCATTTGCAAATTTAGATCTCACAATTTTGAGAAAAACGTAAAAATTGTGAGATATAAACTCGCAATTGCGAGAAAAAAGACAAAATTGCAAGAAAAAAGTCAGAATTGTGAGTTTATATCTCACAATTCTGGCTCAATTTTTCACATTTGTGAGTTTATATCTCACAATTTTGAGAAGAAAGTCAAAATTGTGAGATAAAATTGCAATTGTGAGAAAAAAAGTCAGAATTGTGAGTTTATATCTCACAATTCTGAGAAAAAAGTAAAAATTCCGAGATATAAAATTGCAATTGCGAGAAAAAAGTCAGAATTGCGAATTTATATCTGACAATTCTGACTTTATTTCTTGCAATTGTGTTTATATCTCACAATTCTGAGAGAAAATTCAAAATTCAGTATTAACTCACAATTGCCAGAATAAAGTCAAAATTGTGAGACATGAACTCGCAATTACGAGATATAAACTCACAATTGCAATAAAAAAGTCAAAATTACGAGATATAAACTCGCAATTGCAAGAAAAAAGTCAAAATTGTGAGATATAAAATCGTAATTGCGAGAAAAACTTCAGAATTGCAAGTTTATATCTCACAATTCTGACTTTTTTTCCCCTTGCAATTGCTAATTTATATCTCACAATTTTGACTTTATATCACGCAAATCTGAGAAAAAAAAAAATATTTCCTGATAATTAGTGTCATCCATTTCGAACGCTTTTTAATTTTCTTTCGTATAAAATAAACTATGCCAATGTGTTTTTGTCTGTATATGACCAGTATTTCAGTCAGCATTTCGGAACTGAGAGAAGGCTATAAATAGTTTTGCTAACTTATGCCATTTTGCTAATTTCAACCACAAGCCATCCAAAAACACTCTTTTTTGCTGTTTTTACAGAGCCTGGGGCTGACAGGGACTGATTTCCCAGGACACATATTTCAGTGACATCTTTCAGGTAATTTGGACATTTTATGGGCTCTGTTCCAAAAGTATAGCTCGAAGCATAAATAAAGCAAAAAAGTTGAGCTGTACTTTTAAGTAAAACACTATTGCTGTGAAACATCTTGTCGGATCTCTGCTCACGCATGCTAAATTTTTTTGTGAAATATCATTATATAATTATATAATGCTTTAAAAAGCGTTCATTGTATGCTTGATCATTTTCAACCTGAAAACAGCAAATTAATAATAAAAATGTGCTAAAGTGACTGATTTAGAGAATCCTCGTTGAAAACAAACATCGGCCTGTCCGCATTTGGCTTTGGGAAGACGAATGAAATCAATATCTCAGCATTTCCATGACTTTGTAAAATGAAGTGTCAGGGCTCGAGTGAGCCTATTTTGGGACGTTGATGGGATTGCTTTTGTAATTAGCCATGCCAGAGTCCTTGACGGCCACGTCTGGGTATTCAGGGTGAATGAAACCTCATCAGCTGAAGGACGACACCCCGTTCCCTAAACGTCTCTTCTCTTGTTCAAAAACCGAGCAGTCAACTGTTTGTTTTATCAAAAGCCTGTGCTTTACCAAAAGCTCTGTTAGTATTCACCTTGCTGGAGTGAAAGGTTGGTTTTGTTCTGCTCCTGGTCTCCCTAGGCTGCAGTTCAGAGCGGCGGTGTTGGAATAAAAGGGGCAGAGTTTCACAGCCGCATCTCTAGAAGTGTCCTGCCTCATATCCATTACGTTGATTGATGGTTTCAGTGGGGGACTCATTTTCACTCACAGTTGTGTGCTAAAAAGATTAAAAACAATAAATTTGTGAATGTTCCCTCCAAGGTTGGGACGTATCATTCTTATACATCTAGTCAGGTTGCTGCAGATATAATTAAAGAGAAAGGTTACCCACGCATGTTGTGGAGGCGGATGCTTTTTTGAGGACATTGTGCTGATTAATAACAGGGTAGCATTTCAGTGCTGGCTACATTAGTTTGCCAATGAGCAATTTAACAAACTTCCTAGCTAAAACCTCTCTACTGACACCTGTGGTTGAAATCTAAAATTAAAAGTTCTTGTAGAAACGCTTTAGTCAAACCCAACAACTCTGAATATACTTAATGACTGTAGGTAGTGAGATTAAATGATAATGATCGAGATACCATTTTTCTTGATAAAACGATAACAAGAGCTTGATAAATGTTTGCTATAATGTTTAAAGGCAGAATATGTATGAATATTTTATTAAAATATTCAAAAACCACTAGAACAGTGTTGTATATTTTGCTGGCTTGTGTACTTACATCATCCCAAGTGTTTCGAAGAATGTTTAAATCCAGAGAAATAAGCAATTTCAACTAGTGTAACCGACTGTGTCATTGCGCGACGCAATTACGTCATACACCTTCGATTTTTCGTGAACTACTGGTGCTACTTGTTGCTAATTTTACCGCAACACAACTCTGACAATAAAATACTGATGCGATGACCACAGCTATGGAAAGAGCTACAGGTGACGATGGATATAAGCAGATTTAACCAAATGCTGTACCATCGATTTTCCCCATGAGTTTAAAAGCCACCTGATATCGAGAGAAATACACGCTTAGAAACTCCTTCAGTGGCTGCGGCGTCATGACAAGCTTGGAAAGTTTACATCCTGTCAGGATGGCATCTAGTGTTTCCTGTCTCTGCCATTTGTAAGCTCTTTCAGTAGCTGTGCTCTACTAAAAGCCTCAAAGGCATTCGGGCTGAAGTGAAGAAAACAAAAACGCGGGTCTTCAGGAAGTCTCATTTGTCCACAGGCATCTTCTCGTTCTTTTCTCTTTCTCTTATCACTAGGAAAGCAGTGAAGACCTACATTGCTTCTCTTGTTGCCCTTCAACTGAAAATTACAACTAAAAATCACAGAATGCAGCACTGTATCAGTATTTTGTTTTCCGAGTTGTTGCGTTAAAAATAGCGACAGGTAGGGCCAGTAGCTCACAGAGTGCAACCATTTGACATCATTGAATGTTTCCCCCCATAGTCCAAAATATGTATAAAATGATGTGGATTTTTTTAAATAACATAAATCTTTTATATGTTTTCAACTGCATGTTTTAGTAAGAGACAATATTTACGTTATATTAAGCCATAGAAGTCTTAAAGGGGTCCAATTATGCTCTTTTACAAAGTCTTTATTTTGTTTTGGGGGTGCACAAGAACATGCTCTCATGCTTGGTGGTTCGAAAAACGCATTATTTTTCACATAATTTACATTATAACAATAGCTTTTTCTCCAGGCTGGCACAAATGGCTCAGTTAGTTCTGGGTTTGATGAAGGGGCGCCATCAGAAAAACGAAATGTGTTGTGATTGGTTAACAGTCCCACTGTGTTGCAATTAGTGAACAGCTTACACAACGTTTCAGTCCTGCCACGCCCCTTCCCAAAGCAGCAAGTTCAGTGTACAACTGTCCAAGTGTAACAATTATCAGTCCACTGAGACGGCGAGATGTGATGAACCCAAGTGCAGTTTATTTACAAGTGTGTAATCCAACAATGACATAATCCATAGACAGACGAAGACGTGATAAGACTTGAAACAAGCAGACTTGACTTGACTTAACTTGACATAAACAGACTTGACTTGACTTGGCTTGAACAGACTTGGCTTGAACAGACTTGGCTTGAAACAGGCTTGAAACAGACAAACACTCACCAAACAGCAGAATTACACTTCAATACGCGACAAGGACCATTAAAACACAAGGGCTATTTATACTAGACAAGGAGGATCACATGATACAAACAAACCAATGAAAAACAAGGAACAAGACCATAGCAACCAATGACAACCAATCAGAACGTGACACATGGAACAAAGGGACCAATGGCAGGAATACATGAGGGAAGGGAAGCAAGACACAACAGCATGAAATGATAACATAAAAGACATGAAAACATGAACATGAAACAAAACCCAAACCACCCATTACATTTCCCCCCCTCTAAGGGCGGCTCCAGACGCCCTAAAACACCACCCAAAACAAAACCCAAAAGTGTCCAGGAGGGTGGTGGAGCAAAGACAGTTTGTGGGGGTGGGACGGTGGGCCGGGTCCATGCAGGGGAACAGATTCAGAATCATGGCATGGAGCAAGAAACAATGGGCAAGACCAAGGGTACAGTGGTGGACCTGGGCAGTGGAGTAATGGAGGACCTAGACAATGAAGCAGTGGCAGACAGTGGGAAACTGGAGGACCTGGGCCGTGGAGCAGTGGCAGACTGTGGAACAATGGAGGGCCTGGGGCATGGAGTAATGGCTGACAGTGAAGCATGGGAGGACCTGGGCCATGGAGCAGTGGCAGACAGTGAGACAGTGGAGGACCTGGGCCGTGCAGCAGTGGCAGACTCTGGAACAATGGAGGGCCTGGGGCATGGAGTTGTGGCAGACAGTGGAAACTTGGAGGATCTGGGCCGTGAAGCAGTGTCAGACAATGAAACAGTGGAGGGCCTGGACCGTGGAGTGATGGCAGACAGTGAAGCTCTGGAGGATCAGGGCCATGAAACAGTGGCAGACTGTGGAGTAGTGGAAGCCATGGCGGGGCTGGCAGAGCAGGAAGCCATGGCGGGGCCAGCAGAGCAGGAAGCCATGGCGGGGCCAGCAGAGCAGGAAGCCATGGCGGGGCCAGCAGAGCAGGAAGCCTAGGCGGCGCAGGCAGAGCAGGAAGCCATGGCGGAGCCGGCAGAGCAGGAGGCCTTGGCGGTGCAGGCAGAGCGTGAAGCCTTGGCGGATCAGGCAGAGCAGGAAGCCTTGGCGGTGCAGGCAGAGCAGGAGGCCTTGGCGGTGCCGGCAGAGCAGGAGGCCTTGGCGGAGCAGGCAGAGCGTGAAGCCTTGGCGGTGCAGGCAGAGCAGGAGGCCTTGGCGGAGCAGGCAGAGCGTGAAGCCTTGGCGGTGCAGGCAGAGCAGGAGGCCTTGGCGGTGCAGGCAGAGCAGGAAGACTAGGCGGCGCAGGCAGAGCAGGAAGCCATGGCGGAGCCGGCAGAACAGGAAGCCATGGCGGAGCCGGCAGAGCAGGAAATCCCGCTATGGACGCCGCCTCGGTAAGAGGCATGGGCGCAGCGGGTTCGTGGACAGACGTGGCCTCTGGGACGCAGTGAGCAGCCCACACACTTAAAATGGCGATGGCCATCACAGGCAGCGCAGTGGATAGAGGGGAGCCCACCAGGCTAGTGGGTGTGTGGCTTGGGAGCGTTGGCTCTGCGGGTATGCCTGCAGCCCGTACTGACATTAAAGGAGGGTCCAGTATGCTGGCAATCAAGACCTGATGAGGCTCTGAAGGATAAATTGAGGCTTGGCATGGCTCTGGCGTGGCGGCCATCTTGGCCGGGGACTCTGGTGTGGCGGCCATCTTGGCCGGGGACTCTGGTGTGGCGGCCATCTTGGCCGGGGACTCTGGTGTGGCGGCCATCTTGTGAACAGGCTTTGGGATTGCGGCCATCTTGTAAGCAGACTCTGGAATGGCGGCCATGACAGGTGCAGACTCTGGAGCGGTAGCCATCTTGTGAACAGGCTTTGGAATGGCGGCCATCTTGGGTGCAAACTTTGCGTGAGTAGGCCCTGGAGCGGCAGGCTTGGCGTGAGCAGGCCCTGGACGGGCAGGCTTGGCGTGAGCAGGCCCTGGAGCGGCAGGCTTGGCGTGAGCAGGCCCTGGAGCGGCAGGCTTGGCGTGAGCAGGCCCTGGACGGGCAGGCTTGGCGTGAGCAGGCCCTGGAGCCGCAGGCTTGGCGTGAGCAGGCCCTGAAGCGGCAGGCATGACGTGAGCAGGCCCTGAAGCAGCAGACATGACGTGAGCAGGCCCTGAAGCAGCAGACATGACATGAGCAGGCCCTGAAGCAGCAGACATGACGTGAGCAGGCCCTGAAGCAGCAGACATGGCGGTTAAGTGTGGAGAATGAGGAGTGGCAGATACTGAAGAATAGCAGGGTTCCTCGTCAGCTATCCCCACAGTGAATGAGGAACCACTCAACCTGAGAGCAAAGTCAATATATGTTTCCAATGACCAATGAATTTTTCCACCAGGCAATTGAGAACGAATGGGTTCATTTAAACCCACTCTAAAAATGTCCTTAAGTGCCACATCATTAAAAGCAACCAGATGGCACAGTCCACAAAAATCTTCTACATAGTCCTCTATCGTTTGGTTTCCTTGACGCAAAGAGAGGAGACGAACAACTGCTGGGTTCATTTTGCTGGTCGCGTATTCTGTAACAAACATCCACTGAGACGGCGAGATGTGATGAACCCAAGTGCAGTTTATTTACAAGTGTGTAATCCAACAATGACATAATCCATAGACAGACGAAGACGTGATAAGACTTGAAACAAGCAGACTTGACTTGACTTAACTTGACATAAACAGACTTGACTTGACTTGGCTTGAACAGACTTGGCTTGAACAGACTTGGCTTGAAACAGGCTTGAAACAGACAAACACTCACCAAACAGCAGAATTACACTTCAATACGCGACAAGGACCATTAAAACACAAGGGCTATTTATACTAGACAAGGAGGATCACATGATACAAACAAACCAATGAAAAACAAGGAACAAGACCATAGCAACCAATGACAACCAATCAGAACGTGACACATGGAACAAAGGGACCAATGGCAGGAATACATGAGGGAAGGGAAGCAAGACACAACAGCATGAAATGATAACATAAAAGACATGAAAACATGAACATGAAACAAAACCCAAACCACCCATTACACCAAGCTAGATTAAAGTGATTCTTACATTTTAAATATGGATATTTTTCTTACAAAAACACATCAGATCGCTAAAGGAGGCTTTAATTGACCCCTCCGGAGCCATGTGAGGCACTTTTTATTATGGATCGACTTGTTATAGACTGATGGAGAGAAACACTTGTCTATG
The DNA here is from genome assembly GCF_049309525.1 of Garra rufa. Taxonomy (NCBI): domain Eukaryota; kingdom Metazoa; phylum Chordata; class Actinopteri; order Cypriniformes; family Cyprinidae; genus Garra; species Garra rufa. The sequence continues at coordinate 41,353,354 of NC_133368.1, read as the reverse complement.
CCGTTCTAAAGCTTGGGAGTGTCAGGATAATTTTTAATATAACTCCGATTGCATTCGTCTGAAAGAAGGAAGTCATATACACCTAGGAAGCATGGAGGGTGAGTAAATAATACGCTACAGTAGTGTTGGTCCTATCGTCAGCCTGCAAGATCGCTGATATATGATATTATATTGCGCTAATTTATTTAATTATTTACCAGCTCCAGCATAAGGCTAGTGAAGCTATCTACACTGTATGATGTATAAATCTCTTACCACACACTGCACACGTCTACGGCGCAGCTCTGACGTGACCACCGATGATTGTCACTCTAGTCAAGGCTCCGGATTACTTCAGCCGCAGCTCGCATGTGTTTCGACCCTCTATACCACACACGTCAATAGCGTGGCTCCAGCACGGCTACCGGAGAAGTTCGCGGAAACTTTAGTTAATGTTCGTGTTTATACGAGCATCCCAGAAGTGGCTGTCTATGCTACATCGCTAAATTGTAGCTAAAGCAAATCCCACACCTCGTCCCTCCTCACCGATTTAAATTAAAACGATTTAAATTTCCGTAGGAGTGATTTACATTGTGACCTCATAGCATCCAGAAACAAACGCTGTAGTCCAAAGGAGCCATTCGGTGTAGTTTTTTTAAACTAAATATCTCCCTTTAAAGTTGACTTTTTTTCTTTTTTTTCCCAAACATACATACCACACACTGGCTAAAATTCAAAAAGTGAAAAAACATAATAGGACCCCTTTAATACCTGAGACTCTTCATTGTGCATGGCATGTTGTATTCAGCTATGTTTCATGGAAAAATGAATGCCTTATATATATCATCAATTCCGGTGCAACTGTGAGTGCAAATGAGATTTATAATTTAATATCATTGAATAAAGGACTTACATTTCTGGCTGTTTCTGGAAAACGCATTTCCGACTATCATAACCACAAAAAGACATGTTTTAAGGTGCAATTACATGAAAGTAAATCAACCTCAATCCTCAAATGACAGTAATCGAGGGAAAAATGATACGTTATACAAATCTGCCTACAAAAAGCAAGCGAAAAATGTGTTATTTAGAGACGTATCACCCCCTTGAACACTGAGGTTTGTTCTGTCATAGTAATTCAAGAATACATTTAAGAGTGTTCAAAAGAACCACAGACTTGCAATGCCCTAACCAAACATACTCATACATGAATATTTCTGGCCAAAATTGTTTCAGACCTCAACAAAATGATCTGAAGGAGCTGAAATCTCTGAAGCTTCATGCTAGACTCTCAAATCCTCACATATCTCACTGTGCTTAACTGACAGATCAGACGCTGAATCCTCTGCCCTGCATTTTACCTCTTCAATTAGTCCAGATATCCTCCAAACAGCATTGAGATACATCTGTCTAGCCAAAAATCCTCAGGTCTCAATTGACTGAGAGATAAAGTGATACTTCCACTTTGCAACTGTTCAGGCTTGAGCAGGGATCAACACAGCTACAAAAGATATGTCTTAATACTTAAGATTTTACAAGCCTCTCTCAACACCATTTCCCTGCTCAGACATACGGTTTAGATAAAATCTAAAGATGTTTCATGAGGTGTTTTATGAAGGACCACACCGTGAGATGTTTTCAATGTGCTGTTCTGTTGATGTTGGCTTGGTTTGCTGCATGTTACGCATATCAATGTGCATCAGCTCAAGTGTGATTTTAAGCCCGGGGTCAAGCTAAAGTGGAGGAGAGCCAGAAGAAGCACAGAAGAAAGAAGAAAGCATCCTCGAAAAACAAACTCAGAAAACTGTTTTCCCATTCCCACAGCAGGACTTCTGATTATGCACCAGCATCTAAACGGATCAGCGCTGTGAATTTTAATACATCAACAACAATCACAGCTTTACCGCCACAAAATGTTTCCAGCAGAGTTTTCAGCCTCAAAGCAGATTCGGCGAATTTGCAACAAATGGATCATTTGTTTCAAAAGTTAATGAAAAACAGACATGTAACTAGAATTTGTAGAATAAATAAATAAATAGTAATTTAAATAGTAAACAATGCATCTGTAAAATTATTGTTAAACATATGCACAATTTCAGATATTATGTTTTACATACACACTACCAGTCAAAAGTTTTTTAATGTTTTTTTTTTACTCTCTTCTGCTTACCAAACCTGCATTTATTTGATCCAAAGTACAGCAAAAACAAGTAACATTTAAAAATATTGTTACTATTTAAAATAACTTTTTTCTATTTCAATATACTTTAAAATCTAATTTATTCCTGTGATCAAAGCACAATTTTCAGCATCATTACTCCAGTCTTTAGTGTACATTTTTTTCAGGATTATCTGATGAATAAAAAGAACCAAAGAACAACATTTATTTGAAATAAAAAGCTTTTGTAACATTATACACTATATACTATACCATTTAAAAGCTTGGAGTCATAATTTTTTATTTAGCAAGGATGCTTTAAATTGATCAAAAGTGATGATAAAGACATTTATACTGCTGAAAAATAATTTTTATTCCAGATAAATGCTGTTCTTTAAATTCATCAAAGAAACCCCCCCAAAAAAACCGACTATTTCATAATAATAAATGTTTTTGAGCAGCAAATCAGAATATTAGAATGATTTCTGAAGGATTGTGTGACTGGAATAATGATGCTAAAAATTCAGCTTTGAAATCACAGAAATATTTTAGATTTTAAAATATATTCAAATAGAAAGCAGTTATTTTAAATAGGAAAAATATTTTAAAATTTTACTGTGGTGAGCAGAAGAAGCTTGGTGAGCAGAAGAAACTTCTACAAAGACTACAAATCTTACTGTTCAAAAACTTTTGACTGGTAGTGTATTACAAGCAGATATTTTCTATTCAGTGCATTAAACTAAAAATTGTGAAAAAAAGAGCTCAAAATAATGAAGCTGTTCTTATATAATAATGATGAAGATGAAGTGCAGCCCTAAACAGAATCACAAAAATAAATTTCAAACCCTTCCTTCTTTTCCATTTTTGAACCAAACAGGTAGTCCTGCCCCCACAACTCATGCCATTGGTTGAGCCAACAATGAAACCTCAAATCAAGATTTGGCTGGTTAGCATGATTACTGCATTATCATTTGATTATTGCTGTCAATTTTGGTAATTTTTTTGTAAGCATCACATAAATCAAATCGTTCAACAGACTGTAATTCAATTTTCTCCCACTGGTAGAGAAATTACACACTTTGCTCTAAGAACAAGGAAATACAACTTGAAAAGAGGAAACTGAAGGAGCCGTTGAAAATCCAAAAAAGCTTTTAGTATTCCCAGTTTAAAAGTTGGAAAGAAAAGACAGGATATGTGAATTGGTTTGTTGATGTGGTGGACAGCACCAAATGGGATCAAGGTTCCACACAATCTACTCACATATCCAGGGATGTCTGGAAAATGCAGTATATTACAGATAATATGACAGATAAGTTCACCACCTGATGATAATTACTGGTCGTATATTCACGGTAAACCTCAGAAAATGCTATGGCCTCCGGTTATTTTCCTAAACTAATATAAAATATTGAGTCCAATAAGAGTCCTTTTATGCGTCTTGGACCGAGTTTGGGGAAGTCTGGTGTTTATTTGGGTTTTTGGACGCCTGTAGTATGTTGGTTTCTGAAGCATATCATTACAGTCAGGCAGAACGGGACTATTTCGGTCCGAATCATTTCTTGGGGCTCAGCTGGAAGCCACAGAGGGTGTGTGCCTCTCACAGGCTTTCCCTGATTCGTCAATTGAAGACCAAAATGATGAAGCCCAAACCAGTCTAAATGCCATTTAGAAAAACTACTACAGATTTTGCAAACAGAAACTAACAAAAACATGTTTGTTACAAAGAATAAATAAATGCATTTGAAAAATGATTTTTATACAGGATTCTTTGATGAATAGAAAGTTCAAAATAACAGCATTTATTTTAAATAATCTTTTGTTAGATTAGACATGTCTTTGAAATGTCTTGATCAAGGTAATGTGCCGTTGTTGAATAAAAGTATTTTTTTCTCTTTTTTTAAGTCTTACCACACAGTTTCCATGTGGTTTTCAATATTTATAATATTTATAATAAGAAATAAGTAGCAAATCGGTATATTAGAATGATTTCTGAAGGATCATGTGACACTGAGGACTGGAGTAATAATGCTGAAAATTCAGTGTTATTATCAAAGGAATATATTTTTAAAATATAAAATTAATGGAATTAATTTTAAAACATATTAAAGATGTAATAATATTTCACAACAGTTTTGTTTTTACTGCATTTTTTATCAAATAAGTGCAGTGTTGTTGAGCACAAATGACTTCAAAAACCATAATTAAAAAATCATAATTATTCCAAGGTTTTGTCCAGTACTGTACAATATTAAAATTTTAACAAAAGTTAAACAAAGGGAAATCCAGATAGATTTTTTTTCTCAATAAGTATGATATGTGACCCTGTACCACAAATCAGTCATAAGGGTCCATTTTTGGGAACTGAGATCATCTGAAAGTTGAAAAAAAAAAAAGCTTTCCATTGATGTATGGTTTGTTGGGATAGGATAATATTTGGATATAACTATTTGAAATATTGAGAAAAACGCCTTTAAAATTCTCCAAATAAAGTTCTTAGCAATGAATACTATTAATCTAAAATTAAGTTTTGATATATTTGCGATAGGAAATTTACAAAATATATTTAATGAACATGATCTTTACTTAATATCCAACTGATTTTTGGCATAAAAGAAAAATCGATAATTTTGTCACATGCAATGTATTTTTGGCTATTGCCATTTATTTCACCCCTGAATTAATTCATGTTTTTAAACTGTGAAATGACAATTCAGCTTAATCACTCAAAGTGAACCACCTACTGGTGTAACTATGTAACTACAGAAAGAGCAATTGGGAAAAAAAAACACCAGTGCACAGACTGACAGTGATATATGAGCAATATCAGACAACTACGAGTGTGAAATTGCATTTATACAACAGTTCAATGGCACGAGTGTGTAAATACTAGTGGTGGGCCGTTATCGGCATTAACGTGCTGCGTTAACGCGAGACTCTTATCGGGCGATAAAAAAAATATCGCCGTTAATCTATTCTCAAAGTTGGGTTGGGAGCTGGGTCTAAACTACGTAAGCTGTGATGACTTTCACCTTGATATTTTAGCGAGGATGACGTATACCTAGTCGAATTGCACTGTAGGGGGCGAGAACGAGTCTTCAACTTCTGTGAAATTACCACATCAAATGAGACGTGCAAACATGGATGCAGCTATGAAGCCGCTTCAGGGCAGGTGCGTTGCTAGACCCTTTTTACTGGGGCACGCGAGTTATAATTTACTTTGATAATCCCGAAATAAAGACATTAAACTATATGCAACAACTGAATTGACGCTTCTAAAAGCAACGCAGTTTAATGGAAGACTATGCACGCAGAAATCCATGCCCGTGCGCGTCTGTGTATTTAACGGCAACACGCACGTCGTGCAGCCTTTTGCGCAGAAGTACTTGGTTACACAAGTTTGTATAGGTAATTATGTTGTAAATGCAATTGTCAAGCAGTTTGTGATGCATTTTGGAAACAGGAGATGAGCGCCTGATCTAATGCGCCACCTGGCCCGTTCTCGAAGACTTACTTTTAGTCATTATTTGGGTAGCACACATATTCTGAATGCCTTCAGCAGAATTCAAATTAGCCATTTTAATCTAGATTAATCTAGATTAAAAAAATTAATCTATGCCCACCCCTAGTAAATACATAAGAAACAACAACAGAGTGTCTTCAAAAACCCTCTTTTGTGCAAACTACTTCCTTTCGCCATGGATTCAAATCTTAGTTTGACAGTTTATCAGCTGGGCCCAGGCCTCCATGACTAATTCGAAAACATCACTTTAGAACAAGTAATGAAAAGCTTATTGAAAGCTTATTGTATTACTGAATTTAAAGCTCACTGTATTATGTAGAGCAGAGTATTATGAGAAATAGCGACTGTGATTATGTGCATCTGACACAGCATTCATTCTTCAGCTCAATCTCATATTCACAATAAAACATTAGTTTGAATGTCCACTGAGGAAAGCGATATCTTTGTCGTAGTATCCTTTCATCTATTAAGGGTAATTTTCAATGACAGTGCTGCTAAATGGATTTGTTGGCTGCATCTTACAAGGTGTTGTTTAAAGTAAAAATAACTTCCTTGTTTACAACCTTGTTAAAGTCTCTTTCTATATAAAAGTCTTTACTGCTGACTCACGCATAAAAACAGTGTCTTGTTGCCATCTAATGGCGTAACAAATTATATTTTATGTTTAACCACTATTTGGTTAAGTCAAGTCTGACGTCACGTGCCACCGCTTTCGTGTCCAAACACATCAGATGCCACGAGAAAACAACAAACAGTGCTAATATATACTTACAATGTGATATAATACTACCCAAAAAAACTTATAATTCTCCTCTATAACTCCTTAACCGAAATCCCAGATCGCCAGACAATGAAAGTATACATATAAATAAATAAATATAAAAACTATTTGTGTTTGGGATGCTGTGAGGACAGCGACTGTAGTGTACACCATAAGTTTAAAAACGTTTAGCCTAAATGTTTAATATGAATAAACAGTGCTCATGACCACACTGCATATTCGAACTATAAACAAGTAAATTCTTGCCTGAAAACCTCTTAAAACTACATTCCGTGACCCTAAAACAATATTATTTATTAAATTATATTGGATTTCAGCGCCCACCATGACACTCCCTGTGAGAAATACTGCAAGCAGAGTGATACAAACGGTGAAATGGTTAGAGTTCTGATATCACTCGAATATTACACTCCTTGCAGCCAATCAGATTCAAGAACCAGAAAGAACTGTTGTATAAAATGATATATGCTAAATGGCTACGTAATATTAATCTGGACATGACTTTCCATTCATAGAATTACATCATATACTTGCTTTTTATAGTCTGATTATAATAAATGTCTTTGGCATACAGATAGAAGATAACCCTTCCTCCACCCCCCACTAATGAGACTCGGAGAGCTGATCTAAATGTCATCCTGTTGGTTAGCAATCTGTTCTCTATTTCACGGCAGCCGGCTGCACCTGAAGGGTCTGGTCGCATACACAGTGTCCTGAGGTGCGTGCTGGTGAATTCAGTGGCACCTCCAGGACATCCTTCATGGGGTGGGCAGATGGGGACAGTGGAAATCACACCAGAAAGGCCAGAGCATGAATGCAATGCCAAGTAAAGATGATTACTGCACAAAACATTTGCCTCTAGTTGTGTATTTACCATTTTCATGACAATGCAGTTTGCTTGTGTGAAAAAAGCATTAATAAAATTCAGCTTTAACATCACAGGAATAAATTACATTTTAAAAGATATTGAAATAGAAAACAGTTATTTTAAATTGTAATACTATTTTACAGTTTCTGTTTTTATTTATTTATTTATTTTACTGCAGATCTCTCTTTTTTAAACATTTAAAAAAAAAAATATATATATATATATATATAAAACTATAAAAATATAAACATAATTTTACCAAAATAAGGGGATCATACTAAATGCATGTTATTTTTTATTTAGTACTGACCTGTATAAGATATTTCACATAAAAGACTATATATATACTACAAGAGAAAATAATAGTTGAACTTATAAAAAAGTTTACATACGCTTGATTCTTGATTCCACAGCTGTGGGTTTTTTTGTTTAGTGATAGTTGTTAATGAGTCACTTATTTGTCCTGAACAGTTAAACTGCCTACTGTTCTTCAGAAAAATCCTTCAGGCTCACATATCCTGGAAAAACAAATTCTTTGGTTTTCCAGCATTTTTGTATATTTGAACCCTTTACAACAATGACTGTATGATTTTGAGATCCATCTCTTCACACTGAGGACAACTCAGAGAATCATATGCAACTATTACAGAAGGTTCAAACGCTCACTAACGCTCCAGATGGTAAAATCATGCATTAAGAGCTGGGGGGTGAAAACTTTTTTAATATGAAGATCAGGGTAAAATTATTTATTTGACTTATTTTGCTTTCTCAAAAACATGTAACTACCTTCTGTAGCCTCTGAAGGGCTGTACTAAATGAAAAAATATGATATTTAGGCAAAATAATAAAAATGTACACATCTCCATTCTGTTCAAAAGTTTTCACCCCCAGCTCTTAATGCAATGTTTTTATTTCTGGAGCATCAGTGAGCATTTAAACTGTCTGAAATAGTTGCATATGAGTCCCTCAGTGGGCAAAGATGGATCTCAAAATCATACAGTCATTGCAGATTCTGAAAGTTATAATATAAATATTATTCCATTAAAACAAAATCTGTTAATTATCAGTTTGCTAAAAAGAATTTTAGAAAATGTTGCCTTTCAAATGTAATAAATAGCTTTACTCTGTTTCAGTTTGCTCAGTCCATCTGTCCTTTAAGACATCTGATAATGTGGGAATGTGTAAATTATATTAATTATTCTTTTTATGATTAATTATACATCAAAATAACTATTTTAATTATTATTTATATTTATTAATCATTATACATCAAAATACAGGTCAGCATGGTGGACTGTGTTTATTTAAACAGACCATTGTGTAAATTCAGAAGCGTTTGTTGATAATCAGTCATCATCTCAGAGGCTTCAGATAAACAACGGATCATAATGAAGCCGCCAGGAAATGCTTAGTCAGAAATGACAGTCTTTTCACAACTTAGACAGCAGCACATAAATATTGGCTGCTTTTGGGATGGTAGTCACCTTATAAGTGTTATGTAACAGAATGTCAGTTGATACAGAAATAGTCCACTGTTCCTCCCACAAAACATATGAAGGATGAGACTCATCTCAGTCCTGACACCTGCTGCCTCCTGTACCATGAAGCATGGATGCCAGTGATGAATAGTGTTCATTAAAGCCTTCAGCTCATGAGGCTTACTCTGAGGTCATGTTCCAACTAATTACAAAAAACACACTGACCTTCTCTGGCCACTTCTCCTACAACTCCACGGTCCTCTATTCAGCATAACGGCCTGCGCATACTGCGGTATTTCCTCCAGGCATGTTTTGCTGCTCACTGCTTTCTCATTGAGCTGTTAAACCTGAGGGCAAACGGGGAAGTGTGAGGTTATAGGGAAGTATGCTTGTCAAACACACTCTGCACTGCAGGAGTACAGCAACACACATGGACGCAGCTTCACGCTGGGAAGATTTTCTGTCTGTTTTCCAGGTGGGGAAATCTTTCATTTAGAGGAAGAGGTCTGTTTTCCCTGTTGGCGCCTTCCTAGATTGTGCTAAGAATGGGGTTGGGGAGAATTCAGAATAAGAATGGGCTCCTTTTCAATTCAGAAACTGAATGGCAGAAAGGGGGATTTACTGAAATGCAGCTACAAAGTTTGTTGGTTTAACAACATGGGAACTTTGTTAGCCTTGTAAACCTGTTTCGTGTTGTTTGGCTCAATTTTAACGACTTTCGAGTCAATAAAACCAGTATTTTCCAACCTTTTTGTTTTTATGCATGTATATACAGCCCCAACAGTATGGCTCAAGTAACCCATCTCCGAAAACGTCAAAGCAAACTGCATATTTGAAGTCTAAACAAGTACATTCTCACCTTAAAAACCTATAAAACTACATTCCTTGACATAAACAGCATTATTTATAAAATTATAGTGGATTTGGTTGTCCGCCATGACACTCAAATGTGAACCTGAATGATCCACAGCTGTGTTTTTTTTAAGTGATAGTTGTTGATAAGTTCCTTGTTTGTCCTGAACACTTAAACTGGCCACTGTTCTTCAGATAAATCCTTCAGGTCCCATAAAGGGAAAGGGTTTAAATACACAAAAATGCTGAAAAACCAAAGAATATGTGGGACCTGAAGGATTTTTCTGAAGAACAGTGGGCAGTTTAACTGTTCAGGACAAGCAAGGGACTCATGAACAACTATCACAAAACAAAACAAAACAAAACAAAACAAAGCAAAACAAAACAAAACAAAACAAAACAAAACAAAACAAAACAAAACAAAACAAAACAAAACAAAACAAAACAAAACAAAAAAAGCACAGTTGTGGATCATTCAGGTAACAACACAGCATTAAGATTTAAGTGTATTTAAACTTTTGAACAAGGTCATCATTTTTATAAAATGATAAAAAAAAATTATAAAAAATTATTAATTTATAAAAAAAAAATTCTTGTGGACTATATGTAAAAGTCTTTATGTGAAGGACCTTATTCAGGTCAGTACTAAATAAAAAATAACGTGCATTTTGTATGATCCCTCTTATTTTGGTAAAATAATTAACATATTGCAGATTCAACAAGGTGTATGTAACTTTTGACCTCAAGTGTGCACTCATTGGTAAGATCTGTAACAAATAATGTAATTTAACGTTTCTTACCTGCAATGGACAATTTATACCAAAAAATGAAATGCAAAACTACACTTACAACATGCAAAATCAGAATTTACTTCTTTAAATTTTAATTACAAATCTACAATCCTGTTTGCAACCTCACCTTAACATCAATGTATATTAATGCATTCTCAACAGAATCCCGAAAGCTACACAATCCTCTTTAAGCATTGTGTGCGATGCAGGAAGGCAGTTTGGGTTAAGTTTATACTGTATTTCCTAGGTCACGGCTGAATGACCCGTGAAAAGAGGGGCTGAGCGAGGACACCAGCTGGGTGTACCATCTGTCGCTGCGCACCGCAGCGGACGGGCTGGGCAGATGCCACCAGTGAGCTGGATAGAAACCAAGCACAACAAACCGATACGAAACAAAAACAAGCCAGACTCTGAAAGTGGTGGCATGGCAGGGCTCAAACTGGGAAGTAGTAAAATTACAGCTATTAAACATGAAAGCAGGAAGGATATTGCCATTATAGAGCTGACGGAAGACAAAGCATAAGAAGAAATCATATAGATGTGGTAAGCCATGGACGTATCCAGATGAAATTAGCTTTACCACGATCAGCATGAAATGAGATATTAGAGCAAATCCTTTTAATGAGATCAAGTAGACCAGGTGCAGGACTTATGCAAGCCCCTGGGGTCCACTAAGATGGTGGGCAAACTATCAAACCACTGAAGTAATGAATACTGACTGGTCGTTTGGTGCCAACTTTCCCCTGTCATGGATAAAACAGTGAAGCAATTAGAACAGCAAGTGCACTCCCTTAATTCTTATTTTTTAATTACTGCACTCGGTTCATCCTCAGGGACTGTGAAGCCTTTTTTAAGGCTTTTTTTTTAATCCAACACATCTCTCCCTGTGCTCATGGCTTCAGTTTTTTAGTAAAGCTTGCCTACTGGCTGCTTTGGTCTCAAGCCCTGACACTAGGGCTTTTGCTGTGTTCAGTTCACTTAGTTGGTGTGAAAACTCAACGAGTCAACTGAAGCGGCAGTGTTGGGGAGTAACTAACTAAAAGTAGCAACACTATAACTTAAAGGGGACTTTTCCGTGTTTAAGTGGAACAATCGGATCCCCAGTGCATCTACCAACCCAGAAAACTTGAGAAAAGGCAAGCCTTTTTTTGTTTTGGTAAGTCTTTCTCTGCAAGCATGACAAAAAACAAGCTGCTCAGACTGTTAATCTGCACATTTCAACTTTTTTTTGACAACAGTGTACCAGTTCTAACACCATGGCAGAAGTTTGAGCAAAGCATGCTAACTGTTCTGTCATGGGCACAGACGAGCAATGAACATCATTTAGAGTCCCAGCCTCAGAGGAGACAAGAGAGCAGTGTATTTATTGATTTATTTACTGTACATTACGCTGCTGCCACACAGATCTAATGTAAACATGTGATTTCTTTCCTAGCTGTTTACCTTAACACACATAACTGACTTTTTTATAATTCATGTGTTTTTTTAACATAAACTTAAGTGTATTTGATAGTTTAAGCGCAATAAGACATGAAAGAGAACTTAGTTTAGTACTCAAATGCCATGTGACGCATTCTTTGGATGTGTACACTCAGAAAATCGTATATAAGAAGTTTAAACTGATATGGATTTAAAACGCATGATGATCTTTTCCTAGAATGTCTCTTCTCACATCCAAATATGTTTCCTTGCTACATTATAAAAATGTCAAAATTGTAAATAAAACAAAGATTTCTGGATTTTTTTTTTTTTTTTTTTTTACAAGAAAACACAATTTTAGTGTTTTGACTCCAGAATTTCATATTTTACTAAACGTGTTATTTGCTGTTTCTTTGTAATCACTTGAATTATTACTCAGAATTCTGACTTTATCGCTTTAAACTTGAGTTTATTTCTCTGAACTGTAAGATTTAAACAGAAATGCAAGAAAAAAAGCTTTGACATTAAAAGTTGTAATTACTTTTTTTGTATTATTATTATTTTTTTTAATCCAGTGTCAGGTACAAGCTTCCATAGAAAAGCGATACATAACATGAGTAGTATGTCTAAATTTGTAGAAATACTCAGTTTGTATAAATAATCCAATTTCAGACGTGGGAATTCTCTCTCAAAGAGCAAGTCAGTTCTTTTGAACAGCTCATTTAAATGAACTGGTTCAAAAACGATTCAACAATTTATTTGAATCATCACTTACTGCATGGCATTTACATCCTTTTTCAAAGAGAAACAAATATGTAATACCTTCACTGTAATACTATTTTGAGCTGCATAGACTGGCAAGTTCACCAAGTTCATGTTTTTTTTAAAGACATCTCTTCTGCTCACCAAGCCTGCATTTATTTAATACAAAGTACAGCAAAAACAGTAATACTGTGAAATGTATTTACTATTTAAAATAACTGCTTTCTATTTGCATTTATTTTAAAATGTAATTTATTCCTGGGATCATATTTTTAGCTAAATTTTCAGTGTCACATGATCCTTCAGAAATCATTCTAATATGCTGATTTGCTGTCCAAGAAACATTTTATCATTATTATTATTATCAATATTTAAAACAGTTGAGTACATATTTTTCAGGATTCTTTGATGAATAGAAAGATGCAAAGATCAGCATTTACCTGAAATAAAAAGCTTCTGTAATATTATACACTATACCATTCAAAAGCTTGGAGTCAGTTAATTTTTTGGGGGAGGGGGGATTATAGAAATTATTTATTAGCATTTATTTATTTAGCAATGATGCTTTAAATTGATAGAAATATTTTAGTGTCATTATAAATGTCTTAATTTAAGAAAAATGCTGCTCTTCTGAACATTATATTTATCAAAGGAACCTGAAACAATTCTACTCAGCTGTTTTCAACATAATAATAATAAATGTTTTGAGGAGCAAATCAGAATATAAGCATGATTTCTGAAAGATCATGTGACTGGAATAATGATGCTAAAAATTCAGCTTTGAAATCACAGGAATAAGTTACATTTTAAAATATATTCAAAAAGACAACAGTTATTTTAAATAGTAAAAATATTTCAAAATGGTACTGTTTTTCTGTACTTTGGATCAAATAAATGCAGACTTAGTGAGCAGAAGAGACTTCTTTAAAAACATTAAAAATATTACTGTCCAAAAACGTTGAACTGGTAGTGTAGTATGTTACCGTGCATGGTAGCGCAACATTAATGATGCAAAAATACTGTGATTCTGTCCTGAAAGTGACAGGGGCAGGGGCAGACAAGGGGGTTGAATCGGCTTTAATTGCTTGAAGTTCGTGCCATAATCCAGGCTACTTTGATTTATGTAATGGCCCGTGATGGCGCCCCTGGTCCCAGGTAAGCATCTGTGCTGGGAAACAGTGAGATAGACAAAGTGTAGCTGCATTATGGTATATATGGAGTAACATGCCCCTTACACCCCAACCAGCCTGTTTAATGAGATTCACAGTGGATGAATGTGTCAAAGTCACACTCACAGCTTTGGGAACTCTGGTCCCTTGTATGCATCCCCCCCATGAGCCACACCATCACACGCTCTAAATATACTCGCATACCGTCTACTGTAATGTGTTAATGCAATTTCCACGCACTGGTGTGAAAATTCTATTTAGAGTCATTGTGAAGAGCACCTGCTATAGGCAGTGTTTGAGCATTCAGGCATTTACCGGGAAAACACTGTCTGTAATTAAGAAGCGTTTTAAGTGGAACTGCCTACTTCGGAATGAGTCTTCTACACCTCTGGCTAAATTATGAAATGATAATGGAATCTTGTTAGCATTATAACTTACTTGAAGATTTAAAAAAAAACATAATGGAGCCAAGTTATTTATCTTAGTGTTCTAATTTCTGAAAGTGTCACGTGTGAGAAAGGAGGTCTGGGTCCAGATGCGGGAAAGTAGTTTTTAATGAGACAAATAACAAAATAAACAAACAAAATCAAAAGGCCAACACGGCACAACACGACTTTAAACACAAAAACTGAACAAAACAAGAAACACGATCTAGAGCACGGGTCAGGATAATCAGAAACACAGAGACAGACATCCAGAGACATAAGACAATGCAGACAAGAATGCAGAGTGAGCAGTAAGAGTTCTTATAGTCCAAATGATAATAGTGAACAGATGTGAGTGTAATCAGTGCAAATGACAAAGACAGGTGAATGCAATCAGAAAGTGCAGTGTGAACAGCGACCTCAGGAGGCTGAGGGGAGACCCACAGCCCCGATCATGACAGAAAGTGTCTGCTCTTTTCAGGTGGGGATAATTTTTGGACTAGAATCAATGCCTCTGTAATCTGTAAAAAAAAAATAGTTTTTGATCAAATTGGTTGAGTGAATCAATAGGGGTCGACTGATATGTGTTTTTCAGGGACAAATATATTTTGAACAGACATACACTACCAGTCAAAAGTCTTTGAACAGTAAGATTTTTAATGTTTTTTAAATAAGTCTCTTCTGCTCACCAAGCCTGCATATATTTTTATCCAGAGTATAGCAAAAACAGTAAAATTGTATTTTTACTATTTTAAAAAAAATGCTTTCTATTTGAATATATTTTGAAATGTAATTTATTCCTGTATGTACCTGTAAAAGTAAAATCAAAACAGCTGGTTAAATTACAGTAAAGAGAGTTTGAAAAATAAAGCAAATATTCTAAATGATTTCCTTTATGTAAAATGTATTTTTATTTTTTTATTTTGAGACGAAAACTGTAAAAACAACAAATGTGACCCTGGTCCACAAAATCAGTCACAGGGGTCAATTTTATGAAACTGAAAGCTTTCCATTGATGTATGGTTTGTTAGGATATGACAATATGCTGAGACACGACTATTTGAAAATATGGAATCTGAGTGCAAAAAAATCAAAATCATTGAAAAAAATATTGAGAAAATCGCCTTTAAAGCTGTCCAAGTAAAGATCTTAGCAATGCATATCACTAATCAAAATTGAAGTTTTGATATATTTACGGTAGGAAATTTACAAAATATTTTCATAGATCATGATCTGTATTATCCTAATCATTTTTGGCATAAAAGAAAAATAGATAATTTTGACCCATACAATGTATTGTTGGCTATTGCTACAAATATTACCCACGTTACTTAAGAATGGTTTTGTGGTCCACAAATCAGTATACAAGTCCACATATTTGTGCATAAATAAGTCAAGCCCGAAATTATTCATACCCCTGGCAAATTCAGACTTAAACTTACTTTTATTCAACCAGCAAAAAACAAAAGATGTTTTTTTTGACCGGAAATGACCCAGGCTTTTCCCAAAAGATAATAAGACGATGTACAAGAGGCATCATTGTGGAAAAAATATTTCTCAGCTTTTATTTACATTTGAACAAAGAGTGGCATGTCCAAAATTATTCATACCCTTTGAACACTGTCACAGTCTAAAAGTTCTATGCCATTCCAAATAGTCCAAGCTGTCCAAGCAATCCTAATTACCCTGATTCATTGGGAACAGCTGTTTGAATCAACTCAACAGGTGAAAAACAGAAGCTCTCTGCTGTTGGTTTGTGGACAGTCATGGCTAAGACAAAGGAGCTCACTGAGGACCTGCCGCTGCAACGGCATTACGTTTTGCAGTGGCCCAGCCAGAGACCTGACTTAAATCCATTTGACAATCTGTGGAGGGAGCTAAATATCAGGATGATGGCAAGGAGACCCTCCAACCTGAAAGAGTTGGAGCTCATCGCTAAAGATGAATGGGCAGAA
The DNA here is from genome assembly GCF_049309525.1 of Garra rufa. NCBI lineage: Eukaryota > Metazoa > Chordata > Actinopteri > Cypriniformes > Cyprinidae > Garra > Garra rufa. The sequence continues at coordinate 41,337,197 of NC_133368.1, read as the reverse complement.
ATACCAGTGGAGACATGCAAAAAGCTGGTCAGCAATTATAGGAAGCGTTTAATTGCTGTAATAGCCAATAAAGGCTTTTCTATTGAGAAGGGTATGAATAATTTTGGACATGCCACTTTTTGTTCAAATGTAAATAAAAGATGAGTAATAATTTTTTCTACAATGATGCCTCTTGTACATCGTCTTCTGGGAGACGTCAGTGTTATTTTTTGAATCAAAAAAAACTTGCTGGTTGAATAAAAGTAACTAAGTCAGAATTGACTTGACTGTATATAAATAGAATTGTGAGGAGATATACATTTAATTTTATTATATTTATTTATTTGCATATATTGAGATTCTAATGAGATTCACCTATATATATATATATATATATATATATATATATATATATATATAAACTGTATTACTGCTCGACTGAACTACCACTGATTCACAAATTACAGGACTAAAGGAGCAGGAACCCTGTAGCACATGTAATCACATAGACAAATGAACAGTGGCTGTAATTATTGCAATTAACAGACCTAGACTGACTCCATGGGTGAGTGATTAAATAACAACAACAACAGCTGTTACAAACAAACAAATAAGGAAATATTCAAAGTCAGATGCACTTCATCATGGGCCAAAGGGTTACTTGTCCGCCTGGAAACAAAGTTGTTTTTTATAATATACCAGACTGCCACAATGAGCTCTTTTAGAGGAAGAATTCGTCAATAGCTTAGCTTGATTTTGCAATGGAGTCTATGTGAATTCAATCAGTGTGGCAAAATGCCATGATACACACATTCTGTCCATGATGACACAGCGAAAGCGGTTATAAATAGAGTCAGGATGTCTCTGGATATTACTTTGCACTAGCAGTTCGAGAACATGCTGTATAACAACAGATTTTGCATTTTGCAAAGCAGGAAGCACTTAAACCCACACTCTACTTTTCCCAAATCCCTCAAAATAACACCACATGGGGCTTTCAAAGGGGTGCACCATAAGATAAAACGTCTTTATCTGAAGATGCCACAGATAAAAGCCGGAAAGCAACAAACTGATGGATGTAATGGAGAGATGCTAGCCTACACAATGTATAATTGATGCGCATGCTATTTTTAACAGACAAGGTAGCAAAGAACATAACGTCAAGGAAGAGAAGAGATTGCAAGTGGCTGATATCAAAGAAATCAGACCTGAAAAGTGCAATGAGATGGGTAGGTTTAAGTTTGAAGACTCAGAAGAGTGCTGCAGACCGAGAACCCACCATGTGCAGCTGAAGACACATTTTTCATTTTGAGATGGTCAAAATAGTTTGAATGCAAATTATTTAGCAGAGTGAGTTGACAGAATAAACTTCAAATTGGGGAAGTTTTATGGCCTTATTTATCAAGTCTGTTTACTCCACAGAGTAAAAGTAGATATAAATATAAACAGATATAAATCATAATTTTGAAAAAAAAAAAAAAAAAAAAATATCAGAACTGCAAGATATAAATCATAATTTTGACTTATTTGCGCAGAATTCTGTTTTCATCTCAAAATTATATATATTTTTTCTGCCACAGATTTTTTCCCCCTCACAATTGTTAATTTACTACTTAGTTCTGCATTTATATGTAAAAATTCTGCATTTATTTCTCACAATTTTCAGTTTATATGAGAAAAAAAAGTCATGTGAGTCATAAACTCAGAATTGTGAGGGGGTAAATAGGAAAAAAATAAAAAGGATAAAAATCTTGTTGCAGAATCAAGCCTTCACACACATTCTCTCACACACAAAAATTTACAATTAATACATGAAGGCCTGTTTTTACAGACAGCGCTTAGAGTAAACCAAAATTAGGCCATAGTTCAATTAGGACATTTAAGTAATTTTTTTTTTTTTTTTTTAAACATTACAGGTGCATCTTGAGACGAAACAAAGACACTGATATATTTTATGATCATTCAGTGTTTCAGTGTTCAGTTAAAACAGCTTACATTTTAGTCTGAGACTAGACTTACCTGTGAAATCAGGGGGTAACATATCTTCTAACAAAGTGGAAAATTATGAGTGGCAAACATATCTGTTAAATACTGGTCATAATAAGCTGTTTAGTCTATATGTATTTAATGTATATGTGCCCTTCGATCACAAAACCAGTCATAAGGGTAAATTTTTTGAAACTGAAATTTATGAGTTTTATAGATACAATATTTGGCCAAGATACAAGGGTGCAAAAAAAATCTAAATATTGAGAAATCGCCTTTAAAAATGTCAAAATAAAGTTCTTAGCAATGCATATTTCTAATCAAAAATGAAGTTTTGATATATTTATGGTAGGAAATTAATAAAATATCTTCATGGAACATATCTTTACTTAATATCCTAATGCTTTTTGGCATAAAAGAAAAATTTATTATTTTGACCCATACAATGTACTGTTGGCTATTGCTACAAATATACCCGTGTTACTTAAGAGTACTTTTGTGGTACAGGGTCACATATAAAGAATGTTTTATATGACCAAACTCCTTTTTCCATAATTCACTTTGGCAGCACAAGAAAAAAAAAAAAAATACACAGATCCAGGATCAACTATACATCCAATATGTAATCTTTTGTTCTTCACTATGCATTAACGCTAAAACACTCCTTCTTTTTGTCAGTAAAAAAGATGAAATTGTCCAGTGCACCAATTTTCATTATAACACTGTAATTATGGTTTCCAAACTCACAAGTAGAAACTTCCCAGGAGGACTTCATATAATTACAGAGTAAACAACTCACTCAGTCTAAATGACCTAAAACCAGATTTTAGTGACCACTAAGCTAGGTTAAATTAAGCACGTCATTTTATTTGCTCTGTTTACTTAAGATTTGTTGACTAATTCTCAAAAAGATGATTATTAAAAAAATAAGACACAAAAAATATGCTTGTAAATGTTTTTAAGCACTGCTTCACAGTAATAAACAGGAAAATAACAGAATCAATTATGGAAACTAAACTACTGAGACAATTCGGACTCTATTTTAAAACGAGTTCAATTCAAGAAGCCAGCAATGTCATTATTCAGCTTGAGTTTAATGTTGATTCAGTTCAGTTGGAGAACAGTTTTGATGTTGCAAGATGTGATTCAGCTATAAACAGGAAGCTGTATTACAGAAACAGGGGCAGACTTGGTGAATAATTTCTTTACTGAGGTGAATAACGCTGTTCTGAGACAGTCAGACAGTAATATCCTAGAATGCGTGCGAAGAGCGCTACCTCATACAGTATAATCACTAAAAGATGTCACTTACTTACTTTCAATCTCAAGATGTTCCATTAATAAGCTCTCTACACTGCACAATGAATCTCTTATTTACATCGTATTTACACTTGTTATAAGGAGAGGATTTGAACTGGCAGAACTCCGCAAACTCTGCATTTTGAGTGGTGAGTAGGGCTGCACGATAAATCGCATGCGATTGTCATGTGTATCTCATCAGTAAAGCTGGTTCTATGATAAGTAGTAAATTCCCATCACGTGCATTCAGATGGCGCAGTATTTAAAACACTGAGCCATAGATCACTGAAAAGCTACGCAATTTCACGTTCAAAATCAAATGCGATTCATCCGCGATTTTGAACGCGAAATTGCATAGCTTTTTAGTGATCTTCAGCCCTAGTTTTAGAAAAACCTTTAGTTTCGAAGCTGCACCGAAAGAGCTATTCAGACCTTCAACCAGTTGGCCACCATTGAAGTCCACTATATAGAGAAAAATCCTGGAACCTTAATTTTTTTTTTTCGACTAAAGAAAGAAAGACATGAACATCTTGGATGACATGGGGGTGGGTAATTTTTTATTCTGGAAGTGAACTAATTCTTTGAAAGCTAAGGTATCCGGTGACAGATACAAGAAAAAACTGAGAAAGTGACCAATTCTCCTCTGGACTAAATGAACAAACACGCAGTGATATCGATCAAGACACATGGGAAAGCAACGGTTTTAGTCTGTCCAGCAGTATACACTCTAAAGGTGCTTCACAATGCCAGAGGAACCTTTTATGTTTAAATGGTTCCATAAAGAACCTTTAACATCTCAATAACCTTTCTGTTTGACAAAAGGTTCTTCAGATTATAAAAGGTAAGAAAGAGATGGTTCTTTAAAGAACCTTTAACCGAATGGTTCGTTGTGGAGCCAAAAATGGTTCTTCTATGGCATTGCTTTGAAGAACCTTTTACAGCACCTTTATTTTTAAGAGTGTAGGCGACCAAATTGAATAGTACTTGTTGATATATGTGACCCTGGACCACAAAACCAGTCATAAGGTTAAATTTTACAAAACTGAGATATATACATCACATGAAAGCTCAATAAATAAGCTTTCTATTGATATATGGTTTGTTAGGATAGGACAATATTTGGCCGAGATACATCTATTTGAAAATCTGAAAACTAAGGGTGCAAAAAATCAAAATACTGAGAAAATCACCTTTAAAGTTGTCCAAATTAAGTTCTTAGCAATGCATATTACTAATCAAAAATTACATTTTGATAGGTTTACAGTAGGAATTTTACAAAAAATCTTCATGGAACATGATCTTTACTTAATTTCCTAATGATTTTTGACATAAAAGAAAAATCAATAATTTTGACCCATACAATGTATTTTTGGCTATTGCTACAAATATACCCCAGCGACTTAAGACTGGTTTTGTGGTCCAGGGTCACATATGTGACTTGCTCCATCATTTTGAGTCACGTTGACTTTTTTGCACTTAAGTAAAAAGTCAAGCAACATTAAAATGCAAACATCTCAGCAACAGTTTGAAGCCGAAGCATATCAGAAAGATGACACTTTTTACTTTAGTGCATGCAATTTAAAATGGATCAAGTGACTCAAAATGATGAAGCAGACCACATATTAAAAGGTGAAATGGCGTTAATATGCCATTAATCCCAAAACACCAACTGCAATTGAAACACTGGAATAAATAAAACCAAACCCAAAGAAGGGATTTGCCTCCTCATTTCAAAGGATCACCAAAGGCTAACAGTTTATCAAAGTCATCTTTTCATGTGAATGGGATTAGAGCATCTGTCTGTGCTTTTAGTGGACTCAGATTAGCCCTCCCCTTTCTCTTTTACTTCCTCTTCCATCCTCATTTTCCCCTGTGGATTTGTAGAAAGCGGTTTAATAAACTAGTGAATCAGATTTTCTTTATACTCATCCTCTGCCCTTTTCATTCTCACTGGAACACGCGTGTCTAGACAAAAAGCCAGTGAATTTCTGAGAGATAGAATTGAACCCCACCCGAGCGACACGGCGGTCACAGCCCTCGGGAATTAAACCAGCGGATCAATTCAGATCCTGTCCACGAGTAATTACAGATTGTGACACACACAGTAATATCCATCCCACAGAAGCCATCCAGCATCAGCAGGGCCAGAATTCGTTCTCCTCAACAGATTGGGAGAACGGCAAAGGAAAAGTTCATACGTGGAGAAAAAAGGCGCAAATTAAGGCTGCAGATGGAAGATGATATTTGTCATGTGGATACTGACCAAACGCTGAGGCTGGTCTGAATAATCCTATAACAGTGTGATACGCCTGAATACATTGCCAAATTGCCTTTTTAGATTAACTATGGGCAATATGTCTATGAATGCTTATAGTGATTTATGCTTGTGTCGTCTGAAAGTCAGCGGAGTATTAAACAATGACAGATAATAAGGGGAAAAGAGAATTCAGCCATCATGTTGATCTTCATGGATTTGTTAATGTAACAAGACAATCTAAACAACAATTATTTGTTGCGGAGAGATACAAGCGTTCCTCGTTAGCTCTCTTGCAAAACTTTCAACGGATTCAGAACAGGTGTGTCTCATGTTAATGAATCCAGTTTATTCTAAACGAGTGATTAGCAAGACACGCCCAAATCATTGCCATATAAGGGCCCCCATAGCAATCTCTCTCTTATGAAGTCATGATATGCTGCATTCCAAATGGGAATCCGAGAGAACAATCATGGCCGCTATACTGAAGGGTCGATTCAACCTGAAGTGATCACTTCAAAGTGTTCTTCGGAATTCAAAGGATACAACAGATGGACTCTTAGTTCTCATGATTTTCGCGAAGGTTTAATTGTGCAATGACAGACCCTCCTTAATTGGCTCGAAAAGATGACGCAGATGTGCGTTCTGGTCCCCTACACCCTTCTTCCCTTTAAATTCACACACTGGAGGATAAACCCTTCAAAGGGATCAGGGCAAAGGGATGAGCCTTTCAGAATAAAACACAGCGATACTCACAAATGTATGCTCTCTTAAAATGAATGACAAGGTTTTGGTTTAAAGCTAAACGTGTCATTCACAAAACCATCTTTATAGTAGCATAGGCTACTCTTAAAGGGGTCCTATTATGCTTTTTCACTTTTTGAATTTTAGCCAGTGTGTATTTTAGGCATAAAAAACATCTACTAAGTTACAAATCTCCAAGTCCACTCCTAAGGGATTAAAAAATTCCTTTTCAAGAACGATTCATTTGGACTACAGCATTTATTTTCTGGATGCTATGATGTCACAACGTGGTCCATTAGAATATCATTCAAATATATCCCGCCTACGGAAATTCAAATTGTTGGCGGGTGGGGAGGGACAAGGTGGGGGATTCACCTAACTTTAGCGATGTAGCATGGACAGCCGCTTCTGGGATGCTTCAGCGAGCCGCAGGGCAGCTCATATAAATGTAAGCACTGACTAAAGTGTCCGCTAACTGCTCCGGTAGCCGCGCTGGAGCCGTGCCATTGACGTGTGCGGTACAGAGGGTCGAAACACAGCCGCGGCTGATGTAAAGACAAGCATTGACTAGAATGACGATCATTGGTGGCTGTATCTGAGTCATGCCGTAGACATGCAGTGTGTGGTAAGAGTTTAGATACAGTGTAGATATTGTGGCGGGAGTCCCGAGGAACAATCAGCGTCGCCCTGGCAACTCATCAGGAACACCTGCAACTGCTCAACACGGACCAATCGATCACGGCGAGATCTCCTTTATAAACGAGCCCCAAAGGACAGAAGGGTGAGAAGCTTCTCCAAAGAGCTAAAACGCTTACCGTCTCTCTCTATCGTTCCTTTCACAGACTCGCCGTGACGATTGGGCCGCACCCAGCCTGGACCGCTTTCACTCGGGGTGACCGCACGTTCCTGCACTCACCCCTCACTGGCCACAGTCACCAAAGAGCACGAAGGGACAGAGGATTCACGAGACACCGAGCACCGAAGACGCCACATCGCCCTTTCCCCGTATTATCTCCTTCACTTCTGCACTATTGTCAATAAACGCACCCTCCGGGGCTCACCTAAACCTCTTGTTCTGTCGTGCTATTCCCCGCCCGGCCACAAGGTGGTGGAGAATGCGGGCAACGTGACGGGCCTGGGAAGCCGACGAACAAGACACTCTTTGTTTACACCGCCATCTTGCCTCGTCTCTCACTTCCGGTTTTTTCTGTTTTTCAGGCGCGCTCCTCCCCGGCAGAATGGAGGACATTGTGAAACAGCTGGCAGAGGTTAGCGTCCGCCAGCAACAGTGTTTTGAGCTTTTGACCGAACAACACGGCCAAATTCAAGGTTATTTAGCAGAACTACGACTACCAGCCGCTCAACATATTCCCCTACCTGATCCCCGCGTCACTGCTGCTCGGCTTTTACCCAAGCTAACCGCAGATGATGATATTGAGGCTTACCTCAAAATGTTTGAGTCAGTCGCTCGTACAGAGGGCTGGGCTAGAGGTACTTGGGCTGCGTTACTGGCACCGTTGCTTTCGGGGGAAGCTCAGCGTGCTTACTTTTCATTACCTGCGTCTTCTCAAAGTAATTATAATGAACTGAAAAGAGAAATTTTAGGCCGCTTAGGGCTATCAGCGACCACTGCCGCCCAGCGCTTCCATGAGTGGGAATTCAAAGCGCGGTTGCCAGTACGCACCCAAGCCGCCGATCTGATGCGGTTAGCCGAACACTGGCTGCTAGAGGACTCGCCATCCCCCTCCCAAGTCGCCGAGCGGGTAGTGGTTGACCGGATGCTGAGAGCGCTCCCGCGCTCGATGAGGCAGGCTGCCGGCATGCGGGGCCCAAAGTCCATCGCAGAGCTCGTCGAGGCGGTCGAACTGGCGGACGCAGCCTATCATCGGGAGGCCGGGGAGCGAGCGCCGCCTTTTCCCCGGAGGGTGCCCCAGGAGCGACGGCCGCCAGAGGGCATCCCACGACCAGTGCGCAGACCGTCCAGCCCCCGCGACGAACCGATGCCCACGGACCCACCGTCTCCGCCTGTGAAGCCTTGGATGGCGGGCTGTGTGGTTCACCGCAGGACCCCCCGTGGAGCCCCGATGACCACGGTGAAAATTCAAGGCCGCTCCTGTCAAGCTTTACTGGACTCAGGAAGTGCCGTGTCCCTAGCAAGGCCCGGCACGCTGGAACCCCGGCCTAGTCCCAAAGCTGTAATGCCCATTACTTGTGTCCACGGAGATACCCGCCAGGTATTTACTAATCTTCTCACCTTCCACAAAGGTCGTAAAGCCTGGACTCTGGAAGTTGGCGTCCTCAAGGACCTACCTGTGCCGCTGCTACTGGGACGGGACTGGCCGGGGTTGGAGGCCGCCCTAGCCGAAACCACACAGCCCGCCCGTCCACGCCGACGCCTACGTCGCCAGCCGTCGCGGGGGTCTGAGAGCCCACACAGCCTGCTGACAACCGACAGTGGGAGAGAGGGTGAGTCCCCCGCCCGTGATACTAACCTTTTCCATAATGTTTTCCAGCAGGTTACGGGTGGGGGAGACTTTGGAAGAGCCCAGAAGGAAGACGACAGGCTGAAACACTGCTGGCGGCAAGTACGCGTCCTTGAAGGCCAGGACGTCCTTCCGGCCCCTCACCCTCTCCCACACTTCGTCGTGCAAAACGGTCTGCTGTACTGTGTCGCGGAGCGGCGGGGGGAGGTAAAACGTCTTCTCGTTGTCCCCAAGGAGAAAACGGAGACAGTCCTGGAGCTGGCGCATGCTCACCCCATGGCTGGACACCTGGGCGCCCAGAATACCGTGCAACGTATCCGTGATAGATTCCACTGGCCGGGACTCGAAGCAGAGGTCAAGAGGTTCTGCCAGGCCTGCCCAGCATGCCAACGGACATCCCCACGGAAACCTCCCCCCAGCCCACTCATCCCTTTACCCATCATTGGGGTGCCCTTTGAGCGGATCGGGATGGACATCGTAGGGCCGTTGCCGAGGTCTGGCCGGGGCCACGAGCACATCCTCGTCATTGTAGACTACGCCACCCGGTATCCAGAGGCCGTTCCGCTACGCCAAGCCAACGCGAAATCCATCGCCCGGGAACTGTTCCTGCTGTGTAGCCGGGTGGGGCTACCGTCGGAGATACTGACCGACCAGGGAACGCCCTTCATGTCCCGGCTAATGGCTGACCTCTGCCGGCTGCTGAAGGTACGACAAATCCGCACATCAGTCTACCACCCTCAGACCGACGGGCTCGTCGAGAGGTTCAATCAGACCCTGAAGCAGATGTTGCGGAAGGTAGCTGCTGAGGACAAGAAAGATTGGGACCTCCTCCTCCCCTATGTGCTGTTCGGAGTCCGAGAAGTTCCCCAGGCATCCACGGGGTTCACCCCATTTGAGCTCCTCTTTGGACGACAACCCCGCGGCCTCCTCGACGTGGCCCGAGAGGCCTGGGAGCAGCAGCCGGCAGTCTACCGGACCGTCGTTGAGCATGTGCAAGATATGAGGAGTAAAATCGACCGCGTCATGCCATTAGTCCGGGAACATCTGGTGAAGTCCCAGCAAGCCCAGCAACGTCTGTACAACCGGGCGGCCCAACCGCGGGAGTTCCACCCAGGTGACAAGGTGATGGTCTTGGTCCCCAACGTAGCCTGCAAGTTCCTGGCACAGTGGCAAGGACCCTATACAGTGGAGGAACGAGTCGGCCCGGTGAACTACAGGGTAAGACAGCCCGGCCGAAGGCAGGCTGTACAACTATATCATGTCAATTTGCTGAAGAAATGGGTCGGGGACCGAGACCAAGTGGCCGCCCTAGCCGTCCAAGAGCCCGCGGTTGTGGACGCCAACCCTAACCTCTCGGCCGCCCAGAAGACGGAGCTGCGGCACCTGGTCGGTCAGTTCCAAGACGTCTTCTCCGACACCCCCGGCCAGACTAACGTCCTCTCCCATGACATCCACACTCCTCCAGGCGTCGTCGTCCGGCAACGGCCCTATCGAGTCCCAGAGGCCCGCCGGCAGGCTATAGAGCAGGAGGTCCAAAAAATGCTCAAACTGGGGGTAATTGAGCCATCCCGGAGCCCTTGGTCCAGCCCGATCGTCCTCGTCCCGAAGCCAGACGGCACCCTGCGCTTCTGTAATGACTACCGGCGCCTCAATGAAGTCTCTGCCTTCGACAGCTACCCCATGCCCCGAGTGGACGAACTCCTAGAGCGCCTGGGAAGGGCCCGGTATATCACAACACTCGACCTGACAAAGGGCTATTGGCAAGTCCCCCTTTCTTCCGAAGCCCGACCAAAAACAGCCTTCTCCACTCCGTCTGGCCACTGGCAATACCGGACCCTTCCCTTCGGCTTGCACGGGGCACCCGCAACATTTCAACGCCTCATGGATGTCGTCCTTCGCCCCCATCAGACATACGCGGCGGCGTACCTTGACGACGTAGTCATCCACTCGGAGGCATGGGAGGACCACCTGGAGCGGCTCCGCAGGGTGCTGTCTGAGCTCCGTCGGGCTGGACTGACCGCCAACCCCCGCAAGTGTCACCTAGCCTACAACGAAGCACGCTACCTGGGGTTCACGGTCGGGAGAGGACTCATACGACCACAGGAAAACAAAGTAAAGGCCGTCCTGGACACCCCCCGGCCCACCAACAAGACCCAGGTACGTGCCTTCTTGGGGTTGGCGGGCTATTACCGGTGTTTTATCCCCAGTTTCTCCTCTATAGCTGCCCCCCTGACGGACCTGACCAGGAAGGGACAGCCAGAACGGGTCCACTGGAATGATTACGCGGAGCGGGCCTTTACACGCATTAAGGAAGCCTTGACCACGGAACCCGTCCTGAGAGCTCCAGACTTCGGCTGTCCCTTCTTGCTCCAGACGGATGCCTCTGACACGGGGTTGGGAGCCGTGCTCTCCCAGGTCCAGGAGGGAGAAGAGCATCCTGTCATGTACATCAGCCGTAAGCTGTCCCAGGCCGAGAAGAAATACGCGGCCGTGGAAAAGGAAGCCCTCGCCATCAAGTGGGCAGTCCTGGAGCTAAAATATTACTTACTGGGTCGACATTTTACTCTCTTTACAGATCACGCCCCCCTACAGTGGATGGCCCGAGCAAAAGACACGAACGCCAGAGTCACAAGGTGGTTCCTTTCGCTCCAGGACTTCCACTTCGATGTGCGCCACCGAGCCGGCACCAGCAACACCAACGCAGACGGGCTCTCTCGGTCCTGGGCAGCATACGCAGGTCTGTCAGGGGTCACTTCCCCCCCACCCCCAGTCTCCCCCTTTTCTTCTCTCCTCCAGAACCAGGACGTCGCTTGGGGGGGGGAGTGTGGCGGGAGTCCCGAGGAACAATCAGCGTCGCCCTGGCAACTCATCAGGAACACCTGCAACTGCTCAACACGGACCAATCGATCACGGCGAGATCTCCTTTATAAACGAGCCCCAAAGGACAGAAGGGTGAGAAGCTTCTCCAAAGAGCTAAAACGCTTACCGTCTCTCTCTATCGTTCCTTTCACAGACTCGCCGTGACGATTGGGCCGCACCCAGCCTGGACCGCTTTCACTCGGGGTGACCGCACGTTCCTGCACTCACCCCTCACTGGCCACAGTCACCAAAGAGCACGAAGGGACAGAGGATTCACGAGACACCGAGCACCGAAGACGCCACATCGCCCTTTCCCCGTATTATCTCCTTCACTTCTGCACTATTGTCAATAAACGCACCCTCCGGGGCTCACCTAAACCTCTTGTTCTGTCGTGCTATTCCCCGCCCGGCCACAATATCTTCACTAGGCCTTATGCTTGAGCCGGTTCGGGAATGTAAATAATTAAATAATCGCAGGCTGACAATAGGACCAACACTACTGTAGCGTACTCACCCTCCATGCAACCTAGGAGTATATGACTTCCGGCTTTCAGACGAATGCAATCAGAGTTATATTTAAAATAATCCTTGCACTCCCAAGCTTTAGAACGGCTAGTGTTTCTTTCCATCAATCCAAAACAATTCGATCCATAATAAAAAGTGCCTCACATGGCTCTGGAGGGTTCAGTAAAAGCAATTTTTACAAAAATGTACAATGTAAGAATCACTTTAATCTAGCTTCTGCAGTTGTACACGGAACTTGCTGCTTTGGGAAGGGGCATGGCAGGACTGAAATGCTATCAGCTGTTCGCCAATTGCAACGCAGTGGGAGTGCTAACCAATTACAAAAATTTTTGGAAGGCAGACCTTCATCAAACCTGGAACTAATCAATCCATTTGTGCCAGCCTGAGGAGAAAGATATTGTAATAATGTAAATTATGTAAAAAAAATAATGCGTTTTTCGAACTACCAAGCATGAGAGCATGTTATAGACTAGAAATAGCAAAATAAAGAGCATAATAGGACTGCTTTAAACGGTTGCATTTTCTATGCCGAAACAATCGTAGATTGACCTATAGAAATATATTTAATCATGTTAATATTTGAACAATAGAGTGTTTTCACAACATGTCATCAATCAGCCATATTGGCGGCACTGAGAACAAACAATGCAGCTGAACCAAACGAAACTCATATTATGCTGAATATTGCTGCTGAAAATGGTCAATTATTGTCATGTTTTGAGCTGTACTAATTGGTTGGATCAGGAAAAACATTTGGAGTACTATAGACTGTCAAAAGTTATAACAAATCAAGGAGAAGAGTGCAAAAAACCGTCTGAGGAACAAAAGGCGTTGTTGGTAGGACAAACTATACCAGAATTTCCAGGGCAAGAATCTTGAAAACATTTGTGTTTGTTCTTATTATTTCCAGTCAGGTAGGTGAAATATTAGGTTAATATCTAAATACGTATCTTTACCACCTAACTTTAGTTTGTCAAAATATTGTATAAAACCACCGAAGTGACGTGATTGCAGTAAATCAGGCTTCATTATGTTACAACTGTTTAGAAATGTAATAATTGCCGCTAGAAGGCGATCTCTGTGAACCCATAAACCCCTGTCCCAAATGCATGGTTTTTAACCTTATTTTTTATGCATCTGTAGACATTTTATTGGCACACTTCTATAATAAAAGTAAGATCTGTAGTTAATAGTCTCTTACTGGCTTAATTAACCAAGGTCACCAAAAAAACAAAGAAAGAATAATAAAAAGATACCTCATATTTAATGGCATTTGATTTGTTAGTTGCATAAAACATTTGCTCATAGTTTATAAAGGGTGTTTTTATGCCTGGGTTGAATTTTAGTTGGATTTACTCCGTTCTGACATTAGCAGCCAACGAGCGCTTCATTCGATTTAAAGTTTCAAAAAGCGTGTTTATTGAACAATATACTTTAATATATTCTTGGGAAAATATCTCATTAGGTTGTGATTAATCATCGTTATTTCCCTCTTGAAATTACTGTCAATTTTTACTAATCCATTAAAGTTTTCACCAAGGGTTTAACACTTCAGTCAAGAGCTGTGCCTTATGAAACCACAAAGCTGGCAGGTAGCAGAAACACAAGCAAAAAGAAACCAGAGAATACTCACACTAAGGGCATATTAGCTTTGAAAATGCAAAATTAAGTACAGGGAACATCCAAAAAAAGGAGCACACTGATTTTTGGTGTTCTGCAGCGGCTCTCTGCGTGTGTCTGGCACATGAGAATTACCTCTGCCTCCCACGCCTGGCAGTGTGGGTGGCTGGGAGTCACGCTCAAGGATCCTTATGGCATTTTCATCCTTCTTTGCTCTCCTTCAGTGAAGTCACTTTCGCTGTGCTACTCTCTTATTGAGACGAACAGAAATACCCCGACAGAGATCACAATCACAGCTCACTGCTGCAGGAATACTAATGTCCTGTGATGAAAAGAGGCTCAACACCTGAGGATATGACATCACTGCTGTTCTATCTGACACAATGTGATCTGAATATTAAAAAGTTTTTTTGCTTTGCATTGTCCTTTTCATATGTGACCCTAGACCACAAAACCAGTCATAAGGTTAAATTTTACAAAACTGAGATGTATACATCATATGAAAGCTCAATAAATAAGCTTTCTATTGATGTATGGTTTGTTTGGATAGGACAATATTTGAGATACATCTATTTGAAAATCTGGAATCTGAGGGTGCAAAAAAATCTAAATACTGAGAAAATCACCTTTAAAGTTGTCCAAATTAAGTTCTTAACAATGCATATAACTAATCAGAAATTACATTTTGATATATTTACAGTAGGTATTTTACAAAAAATCTTCATGGAACATGATCTTTACATAATTTCCTAATGATTTTTGGCATAAAAGAAAAATCAATAATTTTGACCCATACAAAGTATTTTTGGCTATTGCTACAAATAAACCCCAGCGACTTAAGACTGGTTTTGTGGTCCAGGGTCACATATGTAAGTCACCGAATATGGACTATAACCAAATAAAATAAACACACTGAATTTTCAGTGTGCTGACCTCTATTTTTGAAACACACACACACACACACACACACACACACACACACACACACACACACACACACACACACACACACACACACACACACACACACACACACACACACACAGTGAGTAAAATATTGATGCCCTGGTGATTTTGCCCACTGACAAAGAAATGATCAGTCTATAATTTCAATGGTAGATTATTTGAACAGTGAGAGACAGAATTACAACAAAAATATCCAGAAATACATCTTTCTCTTAAAGGGAGTGCTCCTAATCTCAGCGTATTACCTGTAGAAAAGACACCTGTACACAGAGCAATCAATCAGATTCCAAACTCTCCACCATGGCCAAGACCAAAGAGCTGTTCAAGGATGTCAGGGACAAGATTGTAGACCTACACAAGGCTGTAACGGGCTACAAGACCATCGCCAAGCAGTTTGGTGAGAAGGTGCAACAGTTGGTTCGCAAAATCGAATTCACAAATCAAAGAAACACAAAATAATTGTCTCACTCAGTTTGGGGCTCCATGCAAGGTCTCACCTCGTGGAGTTTCATTGATCATGAGAGCGGTGTGGAATCAGCCCAGAACTACACGGGGTGATCGTGTCAATGCTCTCAAGGCAGCTGGGACCATAGTCACCAAGAAAACAATTGTTAACTCACTACGCCATGAAGGACTGAAATCCTGAAGCGCCCACAAGGTACCCCTGCTCAAGAAAACACATGTACAGGCCCGTCTGAAGTTTGCCTGTGAACTTCTGAATGATTCAGAGGAGAACTGGGTGAAAGTGTTGTGGTCAGATGAGACCAAAATCAACCTCTTTGGCATCAACTCAACTCACCGTGTTTGGAGGAGGAGGAATGCTGCCTATGACCCCAAGAACACCATTCCCACCGTCAAACATGGAGGTGGAAACATTATGCTTTAGTGGTGTTTTTCTGCTAAGGGGACAGGACAACTGCACTGCATCAAAGGGACGATAGATGGGGCCATGTACCATCAGGGCCAGGGCATTGAAGCCAGCCAGGGCATTAAAAATGGGTCATGGGTGGGTATGACCCAAAACACACCAAGGCAACAAAGGAGTGGCTCAAGAAGAAGCACATTAAGGTCCTGGAGTGGCCTAGCCAGTCTTCAGACCTTAATCCCATAGAAAATCTGTGGAAAAAAAGCTGAAGGTTCGAGTTGCCAAACGTCAGCCAAGAAACCTTAATGACTTGGAGAGGATCTGCAAAGAGGAGTGGGACAAAATCCTTCCTGAGATGTGTGCAAACCTGGTGGCCAACTACAAGAAACGTCTAATCTCCGTGATTGCCAACAAGGGTTTCGCCACCAAGTACAAAGTCATACTTATTACAACACTTATTTTGTTCATTAAAATGCAAATCAATTTATAACTTTTTGAAATGCGTTTTTCTAGATTTGTTTGATGTAATTCTGTCTCTCACTGTTAAAATAAACCTACCATTAAAATTATAGACTGATCATTTCTTTGCCAGTGGGCAAATATACAAATCATACAATATATATATTTTTTATCATTCTCATAGAGGGTTTACACATACTGTAAGTCACGATTTGGTCAGTTACCCGGATACATGGCTATATAGGCGATACTAGGATGTAAATAACAGTATGGGTTACACGGTTAATGTATTGCTGAATATGTTGTTCTGCTAATTTATGCTGTCTAAACCACGAAAAAAAAGTGTGGAAGCTGCTAAAACATATAGTGAAGGACTTAGTAAGAAGAAAAGAGTGCAATATTTTGACAAACTAATGTTATAGGCAGCATTAATTAAGATATTAGCCATTACAAAGAACAAACATGAATGTTGTCAAGATTCTTGCCTTGGAAATCCTGGTTCAGTTTGGCCAACCACAAACGCCTTTCATTCCTCATTTTTTTGCACTCTTCTCCTTGATTTGTTTTAACTTTTGGCAGTCTATAGTACTCCACAAGTTTTTCCCGGTCTGACCAATTAGTACATGACAATAATTGACCATTTTCAGCTGCAATAATCAGTGAAATATGCAAGTTTCGTTTGGTTCAGTGGTGTTGTTTATGTTGAGTGCCGTCAATATGGCCGATTGATGACACGTTGTGAAAACACTATATCCTATAATCTATAACACTATAACACTAGATCCTAGGTCTCTAACTTTTAGTAGATTTTAGATGTCTTCTCTTCTTCTCTTTTTTTTTTTAAGAAAGAAGGCTTTAAGAGGCTCTTCCGAAATTCCCTTGACACCAGTAAAGCATACTCTTGAAATATATTTTTTATTTCTACTTATCCAGCAAGTAGCAAGCTAGTTTTCCATTCTGAACATCTCATAAACATCTCTTGTTTTCACTGACCATATACACAAGTGTAACATAGACTTTCCCTTGTGTAAGCGCTCTAGCTCTATCACGCACATACTGAGAGGCATCTGTCGTCACTTGCCACAATCTGTCCTTTGGCGTAGCGAGGGCAAAGCAGGACGTCTGGCTCTGTGAGCTGTAGAGAAAGTGAGCTGTGTGGACACTAGCATGCCAGCACCTCCAAGTGGGCTCAGCCTCCATCACATTCACAGCCTAATTATGACTTCAAAATGAGCAGATACTCAAGGCTAGTCATTAGCTTTCAATGGCATTGCCAGCAACATCTCTTATATGTTACACCAGGACTGGCTCACATACGAGCAGATGTTAATCTGTGCAGTTAGCAACAAGGCTGCCGATGATGCACAGCTGAATCAGAAGGGCAAAAAGAGTTTAGGCCTACCTGTTGGATTTTCAGCTTTTTAAACAGCCTTGGTTGGGTTAGGCTAAGACTGAAAATTAAATATAAAGATAACATTTGCTAGAAAAATAAACTTTCTTTATTGGCATTTATGGTTCCATGAAAAAACTTTAACAACTATGGAACCTTTCCATTGCACAAAAGGTTCTTTAGATTATTCTTAACTGACTCTTTTAAGAACTGTTACCTGAAAGGTACTTTGGGGACCAAAAATAGTTCTTCTATTGCTGCGAAAACCCCCTTCTAGAGCCTTAATTTTTGGAGGGTGGGAATTGAGAAAAAGCAGTCTAATTTAGCGGTTTAGAAAACCACTTATAGCACATATTAGATTTGAGTTTGTGTACGAGAAGCTGATCCTAAACCAGCAATTAAGGAGCTGTTTTATCTCGCAGCAGCAATCTGAAGCAGCAGGCAGTGAGGTAATTCACCACGGATCTTCCATCTCGAGCATATTGTTAGCGCCACAAGATTCCTCCAGGACTTCATTTGGAAGCCATTTAAAGCAAGACACTGTGAATTAGCCTTAGGTAATTAGGACAAATAAGGCCAAGGTGCAGTGACATACTGATTTGCACATTTCAACTATTAAGTTCCTGCATAGTTCATCTGCAGCAGGACAAAAGGGTTGCGAAGAAAAAGAAACATCCATTGTGAGAATACGGTGGCTCTTTTTCAAAATCAATTCATCTGTCTTTATTCAGAATTTCAAGATTAAAATATTAACTTACAATAATAAAAAAATAATAATATAAAACAGAAACTAGAAAAACAAGGCTTTTTCCATAGAGAAGGCGAAGGAGGCAGTCCCTCATCAAAATACTAAATGAGAATTTGGATAAAATAAAAAATAAAACAAATATTGCAAAATATAACATTAAAAAGTGTATAAATCACTAGTTTTTCTAAAGAAACATTGTTCAACAGCAACACCACTAGATTACAGCTACAGCAGGAGTCTTGCCTCCCCTGAGCCCATTTAGATTTAACAGACCCGGAAAGTCATGTGAGTCCAACACGATATGATTGAATATGACTGGTTATGATCGGCTATGATTGGTTTATGTGATAAATCCTGCCTCGTGTTCATGCACATTTGCGAATTGGTCTGAATGAACAATATAATAGCCTTAATGAGAAGACTAATAAAGAAAATATTAAAGAACTCGTACATTAAGATATAACCACTTTTTTATGTCAAAATAAGACTTGAAATGGCATGAAAACGTGATCTGTGGGAGTTTTTAGTGAGTAAGCAGCCTGGTGAAATTTGGTCTGTGACCAATATTTACAGATATTTGATGGCTGATGATCCGAAAAAGTGAAGAATAGTTAAAAGTTAACTGTTAAAAAAATAGCTGAACATAAGTTCACAAATACAATATATTGTT
This sequence comes from Garra rufa, assembly GCF_049309525.1. Classification (NCBI taxonomy): domain Eukaryota; kingdom Metazoa; phylum Chordata; class Actinopteri; order Cypriniformes; family Cyprinidae; genus Garra; species Garra rufa. Next base: position 41,318,350 of record NC_133368.1, on the reverse strand, counting down.
TAAATTGTTACTGCCATGAGCTATTATTTTGGAATAAATGTAAAATTCTTAAAAACACTAAATTGATGAGATTCGTAGCCTACTTAATAAACAGATATTGATGACATTGTTAATGTAAAAATATAAGATTTTCTGACATTGTAATATTTATACAATAATTAGGAGTTCAAGGGCATAGCGCTGAAACCCTATGTAATTGTTAGAATGGCCAAGGATCAGCAATCTCCACATAAAACTGATCATGCAGACTAAGCAATAAGTCGTAGAGACTTGAAACTTGGAGGGATGGTAGTACTCACACCGCCTGCAACGTCACCAAAGTTGTGTCACCTGACCCAGTCATAACTCCTGTTAACTTTCAGTTGCAGACTCAAGTGTTTAATGTCGTAGAATGAACATATGCGTATCTCAACATGGCCGCCATTGACCAATGAAGTTTGAGCACCTATTAGACAAGGTTAATTAAGGCTGATTGAAACAAAACTCGGTCGGCCTGTTTTTGAAATTAAAAAAGAAATCGGCCACTGGGGGTGATATCGCAGTTTTCAAGAGCATAAACAATTGTACGTTGCGCAGTTGTTTTGCATACAAACATAGAGAATACAAGAGATATTCGTATTATATGATAGAACTCCTCATTCGGGATAGCTTTGCCTCTAGAACCACTGCTGTCAATCAAATCATTTGTTAATTGAAAAGATGTAAAAAAAAAAAAAAACAAAAAAAACAACAACACTGCAGTACAATTATCTGGACTCTCTATGTCAAGAATTATCAGAAAATGTCAGACTAATTTTATCTACACATGTTTGATACCTGACACACTCTGAGGATGGCTGAAATGCATTTTAGGCATTTTTAATGTTTCTGTTGAGATGGCCAGAATGCCAGAAGAATGCCTTGGATTTTTTTTTTTTTTTTTGTAACAATTATAAAAAAGAAATGTTGAAATTTACCCTTTGGGAAGCTATAACGGGGTTGTTGTGGCATGTTCAAAGTTACCCAAAATCCTATAAAGCCTAAAGGAAAACTCAAAACTTCACAAAACCTGGTGAGCAAATGCAACAGGTGATAATAAACAAGCATGCAAAGTTTTTAGGAGATCAGACCACAGCTGCTGCTATAACAGACATAAATGTAAAAAACAACAACAAAAAAAAAACAATCATCATATTTACCTGGATTTGCCAAAAATCTGAATTATTGATTTAGGTGGTCACAGGTTTGCTAAATAATGTCGTTTTTCATACGTGCTCAAATGCCTTGAACGCTTGAACCCTGGTAATCACTGCTTGCAGTTATATTTATTAACAATTCTATATGTATTAAAAAAAATAATAATAATTGCCTTCTTATTTCAGAACATCACCACACACAACTGGTTTATATTTACATGAGTCCAGGAACACTGTTGGATCTGGCCGCCATACACTGCCAGTAGTAATGCGTATGTGGATTTGTATTATTTATTATCCTGTTTGATGGCATAATGGACAAATAATGGGATGATGGACTGTTGGTGCCATAATAGAACACTGATGGCTCTAGATCCTGCATCCCAATTTATTTCATATTGAAATGTTATGGAGGAAGCCAACATGGAAAGACTGCAAATTAATAAATGGGTACATTATTTATGATGTACCCTCATTTTATGTACTGTCCATGATTTTACAAAGCTGTGCCAAAAAAAGTACTGCTCCATACACACCTTTTCCATTACTGTGTCCAGCGCTGGCTCTGCCAGGATGGATGAGCGCAATCAAATGATACATGCAATCCACAAATAAACGAAACGCTGAGATTGATCTTTATCCTCAATTCCCACAAAATATCATCTGGAAAAGATTAGAAGGTATGAAAACAATAATTTCAAAAAGAGTGAGCACATCTTTTCCATGGGACGTCTTATTTGAGTTTATAAATTCATCTGTCTTAAAAACACAAACACAAATCATTTTAGCAAGAGTTTTCAGTTTTAACAAGGTACTTCTGATTTTTCCGTTAAAGTTTAACTTTTTCATCTACAATCTTTTCAAACAAGTAGCAACTGTTGCTAAAGAAGTTGTTAGGTCAATAATGAACACTTGTGAGAAACCTGTTGCTTAATGGAAAAAAATATGGAGAAATTTAGCATTACATAACTTACTCAGCAATGGATCCTCTGCAGTAAATGGGTGCCGTCAGAATGAGAGTCCAAACAGCTGATAAAAACATCACAGTAATCCACAAGTAATGCACACCACTCCAGTCTATCAATTAACGTCCTGTGAAGTGAAAAGCTACAAATTTAAATGAAACAGATACAATGGGTATTTTAATTTTAAACCATAATTTCTGGCCATAATCAATAACAGTGCTTAATCTATGCATATTTCTCTTCTGAGTTTTTCACAGAAGAAGCTAGAAACAATGGTTTGAAGCTAAAAAAAGAGACAAATTACATTTTTCATGACCATTCGGTGGTATTTTGAAATTTTACCATTAGAATATCCATATAAAAACCACTATTGTTTATCAACATTTCAACTGCATCACCCCAACCAAGATTCATTCCTTTAAAAACCCCTCATTGGTTCGTTAGCCAGCACAATGTGCTAATTATGAATTGCCCTCTTTCAATACCTTCAGTGTCATTGACTACTTTTTCTAAGTTGCTTATAGTTTGTCTAATTACTTTCTCAGAAGAAGCACTGAAGTACTTTAAATCATGTAGCTTTTCAAACACTGGCCTGCCTATAAAGATGTCCAGCAGTAGAAAGTCTATGAATAGGTTGAGTCATTTCAAACAGAGGGGTCAATTTTGATGGTTCCTGGCCCTGCTGAAAGAAGGGAGTGAAGATGTTTCTCAATAACGTGTTGATGAGCCTTGAGGTGACTCTTCACACATCCCCCACCTCCTTCCAGCGACTATGACAGGCGTCTTCATGTATCCTCTCTTGTGATGGATTGCCCAGGTCTTCTTCTCAATAATTCAGAGCAGGGAACTCTTATGGGATGCAGAAGCAGCACAAACATGTCCCTCTCAGGGACAGGACACGACTTCTGCATTGTCTCTCCTTCACAGCCTTGCGTTGCCAGATCTTACAAGAAAAACTAGCAACCTCGTCTGAAAATAAAAGTGAAAAACGGATGTTTTTTATTCTAAGTGACTCATAAAAATGCAGTAAATGTACACCTTTTTCTTCCTGCAAGAGCGTGGGCGGCCATTTGTAAATTTAATGGGTCTGGTTTCTGGTCTCATCTGTGTCCAGCTATTTTTAGCTGTACAAAACAGCTTATTTTTATGTTTGATATTATAAATTGGTGTCTTACTATATTGTTTTAATGTATTATCTTAATTGTGAACACACTGGTTTGTAATGCAAACATTTTTACTGTTTACTGCATGTTGTTATTCTTCTCCTTATTTCCCTACAGCGGATAATGAACTGGAAGGCTCACCCATAGACTACTTCTGCATTGAAGAAAAAGGTGGATAAGGAAAGTGCATTATTGGGAGAAACGTGGGAGGAAATTTCTAATAACAATATATCAAGTGGGAAGATTTGACAGCTACAATTAAGACTGTATTCTGGAAATAAACCCTTCAAATATTATAACTACCCATTATTTATAACCTACTTTGTGAGAAAACAGAAGAGGACATGGCAACGCTGATTCAAATCTGTCAGCATCTGTTATGGAACAACTGTGGATTGTGGTTTCTTGTCTGTTTTGTGCACAGCTGAGTATTTCAAAACACTGGGTTAGAAGATAAATTAGCCTGAAAATTGTTGTTTCTTCAGCATGCGTTTCACCTAAAATGAAACTCTAAAACAGGAGGAACATGGACTCGGTTCATCAAATGATTTTCATCAAACCTTCTTTCCCCCACTGAGGCACCATATTCTCTTTTGCAGTCAATACAAATACCATTTTTACTGAGTGCACAGACAGTAATTGACACCAGCCGACCAACCAGCTGCTTTGTACAGACAGATATTCAAAAGCCAAGATGAAGAAAGACAACATCCAAAAAGAATTCTCATGATAGTCGTGTTTCTGTACTTGTTGACAGGCTGTCATGGTTTCTTGATTCAATTGAAGTACTCAATTTTTTTAAAAATCCTTGATTGCATTTTGCTGTGTTGAGTAACCAGCGAAATACTAGAAGTAAAAAATCAAAAAATCAAACCTAATCTCTGCATCTCATTGTTGTGAGTTTGGGTTTATAATAACATTATTCTGGGAACACAATGTGTGCCATTTCATCAGATTCGTAAGGTAACTCATTTATAAACTTACGCGAACACAGGAGAATACATAAATATTGTTCTCAATATGCTAACTGTTAATCGCCATTTCAAAATAAAAGCTTAAACTCTCACTCAGAGTTTACAAGGTTTGATTTCCACATATTTAAGAAATTACAGTAGCTGTAGCATTTCTGTCGTAAAGAAATTACCAAATATTAAAGATTAAGTGGACATTTGAATTACATGTTGTTTAGGGTATAATAAACAAGGATTAGACCACGCAGTAATTTGTATTAACAATCGTCAGGCTGTTGGCACCTGTTATAATGTACATTAATAACCGTGCGACGTATAATCATTTAAGCCTGTGAAAAATGGATTCCAATGGCATTAGATACTTAAGCCTGTGACTGACGGTTTAGGAGTTATGAGCAATTTCATAATTATGTTCGCTGTTGCGCCCCTGTCAGGCCGATTGGGGCGAGAATTGGTCATGTTGTAGGCGGTGTGAGTACTACCATCTGCCCAAGTTTCAAGTCTCTACGACTTACGGTTTGGTCTGCATGATCAGTTTTATGTGGACATCGCTAATCCATGCAAAACAAATAATAACAGGGTTTTAGCGATATGCGTTTGTACCACTAAAGTAACCGATTACTCGATTACTAAAATAATTGTTAGTGATAGCCCTAATATAGATACAGTGCTGTGAAAAAGTGTTGGCCCCCTTAATGATTTTTTTGCATGTTTGTCACACATTTTTATGTTTCAGATCAGGCCTGATTACTGCCACACCTGTTCGCAATCAAGAAATCACTAAAATAGGACCTGCCTGAGAAAGTGAAGTAGACCAAATGATCCTCAAAAGTTACACATCATGTTGAGATCCAAAGAAATTCAGTAACAAATGAGAAAGAAAGTAATTGAGATCTATCAGTCTGGAAAAGGTAATAAAGCCATTTCTAAAGCTTTGGGACTCTAGCGAACCACAGTAAGAGCCATTATCCACAAATGGCAAAAACATGGAACAGTGGTAACCCTTCCCAGGAGTGGCCGGCCGACCAAAATTATCCCAAAAGCGCAGCGACGACTCATCCAAGAGGTCACAAGAGACCCTACAACAACATCTAAAGAACTGCAGGCCTCTCTTGCCTCAGTTAAGGTCAGTGTTCATGACTCCACCATAAGAAAGAGACTGGGCAAAAATGGCCTGCATGGCACAGTTCCAAGACGAAAACCGCTGCTGAGCAAAAAGAACATAAAGGCTTGTCTCACTTTTGCCAGAAGACATCTTGATGATCCCCAAGATTTTGGGAAAATACTCTGTGGACTGACAAGACAAAAGTTGAACTTTTTGAAAGGTGTGTGTCCCATTACATCAGGCGTAAAAGTAACACAGCATTTTAGAAAAAGAACATCATACCAACAGTAAAATATGTTGGTGGTAGTGTGATGGTCTGGGGCTGTTTTGCTGCTTCTTGACCTGGAAGACTTGCTGTGATAAATGGAACCATGAATTCTGCTGTCTACCAAAAAATCCTGAAGGACAATGTCCGGCCATCTGTTTGTGACCTCAAGCTGAAGCAAACTTGGGTTCTGCAGCAGGACAATGATCCAAAACACACCAGCAAATCCACCTCTAAATGGCTGAAGAAAAACAAAATAAAGACTTTGGAGTGGCCTAGATAAAGTCCTGACCTGAATCCTATTGAGATGCTGTGGCATGACCTTAAAAAGGTGGTTCATGCTCGAAAACCTCTCATTGCAAGTTATTGCAAATGCTTGATTGCAGTTGTTGCTGCTTAGGGTGGCCCAACCAGTTATTAAGTTTAGGGGGCAAACACTTTTTCACACAGGGGCATGTGGGTTTGGATTTTGTTTTCCCTTTATAATAAAAAAAACTTCATTTAAAAACTGCATGATGTGTTTACTTGTGTTATCTTTTATTAATATTTAACTTTGTTTGATGATCTGAAACATTAAAGTGTGACAAACAGGCAAAAAAAAAAAAATCAGGAAGGGGGCCAACACTTTTTCACACCACTGTATCTGGATCTTATTTTATCCATCCACAAGTGCAAGTTCACAAGCACCTTGATCATAAGATGAAATATGTGCCCTGCAGATTTCCACAAAACTGAAGAGCTTCACTGCATGTCCAGAGTGTTTGTTTATGATGCTTTCAGCTGTCAGGAATCATATAGCGCTCTCAGCTCATTTTGACAAGTATTAACATTTCCTTCTAAATTCAGTGTAATAAAAGTCAGCAGATTACGTCTGGGCTTGGACATAAGTATAAGTGGTGCATAATCACATCGCTTTATGGGAATCTTTATCGCTTTAAGGGAGTCGTGTGCCTCATTAATACCAGGGTGTTATGTTTAAAGCATCATATCCTGGTGTGATTATGGATTGCTGTGTTTTCGTATGCATGAACACCAGTGATGATGACCTGATTTCTCTCTGGAATCTCAATGGTGGATTCAGACCATGTTGTTTCACATCAGTGACATCAGAACGCTCATTTGGGGGACGTGGGCTGCATTGATTGATTATCTAACGCTGACCGCTCAATGGACCTCAAAGTTTCCAAGTTATCCTTTTGGGGAAAGCCCATGCACACTAAAACGGAAGGAATAAAAACAGTCAGAGTGAAAGTGTGAGTGAGAAATAAAACAATTTGAGTGTAATCTTTCTCCGTTCCGCTGATATGCTGGCATAAGGGTTATTCAATAACAAAATCCTGCCTACTTAGAAGGAAAAACAATCAAATCATAACGCAATTCAATCTTCTCACTGAGGCACAGAACAGAATATTACATCCTCAAGGACTGATTAGAAAACATATTAAATAACAGACAAAGAGTGTAGAGAAGACAAGAGCATAAAGATAAACACAGTGAAGAAGGAGGGGGAAACCAGGCATTATAGGGGTCTTTGAACCTTGGGGTCAAGCCTATTGGACACATAATAACACAAATTTTATCCTGACTGCAATGTGGGATTAAATCAAAGAGGTAGTGAAATGCTTAAAAGCAATGATGATGCTAAGTTATTCACAATACATTGGTACCATATCAATTATTTAGTGCACCAATGTGCTTTGGACGTCCCGAGTTCCAGTCCCAGTCCCAGCCCCAGCTCCTGGACCTTTCCAGATCTCATCCCCTGCTCTCTCTCCCACTTCGCTTCCCATCCACTTACTGTCCTGTTGAAATAAAGACTTTTTTTTGCAATTATTTATTTAAAAAACAGTATATTATTTTAATACCAGTCATTTATTGGATATCATAACATCATAATAATTATCTGCAATGATTTGAAGATATTGTATTTAAGCATTATAATGCCTTACATTCACAAAAATTTATTTTAATCCCAGTCATTTATCGTCAGTTTCATAACTTGTCAATAATTGTCTGCAATGATTTCAAGATGTTGTTTTTAGGTATTGTGCATTGTAAAGCCTAAACACACTTATGCAAAAATGTATTTACTTACTTACAAAACTGTATATCATTTTAATACCAGTCACTTATAGAGAATATCATAAAATGTTAATAATTATCTGCAATGATTTCAAGATGTTGTATTCAGGCATTAACTGTTGCTAAAATTATTTTAGTTTTTAATTACTTAATTCATTTATTTATTTCAAAAGACAAACTAGTATAACATTTTATTACAAATTTTTTTTGTTGGATCAGTCATAACATGATAATTATCTGCAATAATTTTTAAGCTATTGTATTTAGATATTGTACAGTATACTGCCTAAAAACACTCTCAAATATTTATTTATTTATTTAAAAAGACAAAATAGTATATCATTTCATATCATCATTTTTCAGATATCATAACATTAATTTCAAGAAATTGTATTTAGGCATTGTACATTATAATGTATATACAAAAATATATTTATTTATAATATTATATAATTTTAATAACAGTTATTTATTGGATATTATAACACAATAATTATCTGCAGTAATTGCAATTTAGCCTCCACTGTATTAATACATATTGCAAAAAGGGATAATAGGTGCCCTTTAAACTATGTAATATAGTACTCTGAAATCATGCGTTTCAAAGCCATATCAGTTTATAGTTCTGATATAGTGTTTTCTGAGCGCAATTTTGAAACACATGCACAGAAAGCAGCTGTAACATGTGAGTACTAAACAAAGTTCTCTTTCATGTCTTATTGCACTTAAACTGTCAAATAGACATATGTTTATGTTAAAAACACATATAAGTTATAAAAACACAGTCGGTTATGTCTGTGAGGGTCATGATGTTAGAACTGGCACACCGTTGTCAGTTGTGAAAACAAAACGGCGGCACCGTGGGTGGAAACTGCAGATTAAGGGGTATTAATATTATAATAAGATCCTCTTCTATGTCACAGGGGGTTTGAAATCTAAGCAGATCCTTTTTTCACATGCTTTTAGAAAAAGCCCTACCAAAAAAAGGTACTGGGTTGTCCCTTTTCATGTTTTCTGGGTTGATAGCACTGAGGACCCGATTATAGCACTTAAAGATGGAAAAAGTCAGATTTTTATGATTTCTCACTGATTTCTCTTCCTGTACTATCAGTAACTATGACAAGAAAATTTGCTTTCAAAAGAGACCAGAATTGTACCTATAGATCAAAGCGTTCAAGAGCTGTAGGCATTTCATTTTAGGTGCTTAAGAGAGGTTAATAACTAATGTTGATTCCTAAAATACCTTTAAGTTTAAAATCACCCAGAAATTCATTTCATTTTCATAAACTCAACATCAGTTGTATATACTCTCCAAAATAAACACAGCAATTGTGGAAACCCGGGCTGAAATTCATGCAAGGGAGAGAAACTGAATGACGAGATGTGGATTTACATAATGTTTATATAACTATGCAAGCAGTAACATTCTCTGTAATGGAAACAGCATTGACTGTGTACTTAATTGTGACTGTCTGCAGGGTACTGACAGAAATGATAAGCACCATTAGCATATGAGCTCTCATTATGCTCAGAGGTCATTTCAATCAATAGCTTGTTCTGTGGGCCTGTTTTAACAACACACTGGGAATGAAAAGAGAGCGATAAATGGGTTTAAGAGAGAGACAAAGAGAAGAGAAATAGAGAGAGAGAAAAGAGCTAATTTAATCTCTCTTTTTGTGAGGGTAAATCTGTTAAAACATGTCCAGGCCACATTTAACCCTCAGAAAGAAAGAAAAAAGAAAGAAACTTTTGCATGCAGAAAATAAAGTTTGATTTTAGCATTACTACTTTTTTGCATCAATTTTACAACTGTAATAGAAAAAAAAAATGTCATGAATGTAGTGCACAAAAAAATTAAGTTAATTTTTTTGTTTATATTTCAGACAAAAAAAGGAAGAATGACAGGATTTATTGTTTTGCCTATCATTTATGCTAATTAAAATGAAAAAAGTGACCTAAAATATAACATTTTAATTACAAAAATTGTTCCAAAATGTAAAAATGTGTGATAGTCCTAAAAAAATGCATTAAGAGCTGGGAGTTGAGAACTTTTGGAATTTGAAGATTAGGGTAAATTTAACTTATTTTGTCTTCTGGGAAACATGTTAGTATCTTCTGTAGCTTCTGAAGGGCACTACTAAAGTAAATATATATATTTAGGCAAAATAAGAAAAATGTACACATCTCCATTCTGTTCAAAAGTTTTCACTCCCGGCTCTTAATGCATTGTGTTTACTTTTAAAGCATCAGTGAGCATTTGAACCTTGCATATGAGTCCCTCAGTTGTCCTCAGTGTGAAAAGATGGATCTCAAAATCATACAGTCATTGCTGGTAAAGGTTCAATTTCACAAAAATGTTGAAGAACTGAAGGATTTTTCTGAAGAACAGCAGACAGTTTAACTGCTCAGGACAAACAAGGGACTCATGAACAACTATTACCAAAAAAAAACAACAACATACAGCTGTTGGATCATTTTGGTAACAACACAGTATTAAGAATCAAGTGTATGTACACTTTTGAACAAGTCATTTTTTTTAAACTCTTGTGGACTATATGTAAACTTCTTTTATATGAAATATCTTAGTTATTCTTAGTTATGTTGTGTAATTTATACAAATGCACTTTGCTTTTATTATTGGTACAAGAGAGACTGCATTTAGCAATATTTTAAGAGCGGCACTCTATTGCAATGTTATGAAATGTGGTATAATTCTTTTTTAAGTGACAAATAAACTGAAACACATGCACCTAGAGGCTTTTAGACACTGTTTCCAGGAAAAATACACCCCTAGAGGAACCAAATTGATGCTAAAGCAAAAGACAATATTAACAAATCAACATCATGCTGTGAAAATATAAGGAAATTTAAACTCATCAAGCTGTATATTAGAGACGATCACGCTGGCGGATTGTAACACCTCTAAATTCACTTGGAATAAAACGTGTTGGGTTTATACTTCGTCGACCTGGAATAAGAATCCAATACGGGTCTAGAGAGCCACTTACTGCCCCGGAGGGAGAGAGGCTAACGGTTAACAGCAGAGATTGCAAGGAAGTAGCCGTGCCGACAGATTTCAATAAAGCTAACAGGAATTCCTCGCGGAGGTTTTTCAAATTAATAGTCAAGTTGAGGAGTCGGGGCAATCATTCTAGCGGAGCTGTCGGAGCGTGGCTGCGGCTACTGAATAATGAATGTGCCGGGCACATTCGCTGGAGGGGCAGACAGTCTTTGGACATGGAGCAGAGCTCCGTTAGGCCTCTGTGTTCTGCTCAGCTGTGACCTTGACAAGCTGCTGCCGTTGCAGACAGGTGCAAGTCAGAACCCAGATGGGACTCCAGCAAAGAAAACATGTAAATGTCATGGAGAGCGTCGGAGGATATGTGCTATTCGTGAGCACAAGTTCATGAATTTCGTATATAACCTTTGCTGTGATATACAGCCCTTTTGTAAGAACTTTCAGCTCACTTCTGCATCAAAACATTCATCACACTGTAAAATACTAGTCTGATGCATTTTAAAGTCCCAGTGAAATCAAAATTGAATTTTTTTGGCTTTTAGTATGAATTAGGGGTGGCACGGTTCACAAACCCCACGGTTCGGTTTGTATCACGGTTTTAGGGTCACGGTTTTCGGTTCTGTACGGTTGTTGTTGTTATTTTTTTCTTTTAATCTTTAACACTCCAGAAATGTACTTCAGCATATGATATACAGCTTAATTATCCACAATTTAGGATACAGTATTAAAAAAGTTATATCATGTAATCATGCATAAACTGAATTTGACTTGACTTTAAGCACATTATTGGGACCATCTCTGAGGAAAGCTAGGAGAGATTTCATCAATGTCTTCTCTCTTGATACAGCAAGAGAGAAGACATTGATGACATGCTTTTCATTTATTTGGCAATAACAGGAGAATGTGTATTGCTCTCTACAGGAATTTATGTGCTTTTTTTGCACATAAAGATTGAACTGAAGAATTAACTTGCATTTATCAAAGAGCCAACTTCAGTGTAGCTCTTACAAAAATAGTATATTTTAAAAGAAAAAGAGAGGAACTCTTTAAGCTCTGTCTTTTAAACAAGTTATTGGTTGGTTCATGTCACATGACCTGCGGTGCGCTTGCGGCATACTGAAAAGTTGAGATGTTTTTATCTCGATGCGGCGCAGACGCGCCTGGAAAAAACGAGCGCGTCGCTTCCATTATGAGCGCGCATACCGCGCGTCCACATTTGAAATAACGAACATGAGCGCGCAAAAGACGTTACATGTGAACGGCCCCTTATACGACGCTGGCGCATCCTCCAACTCCGGGCAGCCTTCGTTATCTCTCCAACTTCCCATTTCTACACGTGACGTAACCTGCAGCACACCACTTTTACACTCTGTATGTCCACACACACCTCTTATTTCGCGCAAAAAGGACACTCACTACGTGCACGAGGCTACATTGCGCATGCGTTGAACCGTGTGACGCACACACGCACCGAACCAAGACGAGCGAACGAACGGTTCGGTTTTTTTCCATGTACCGTGCCACCCCTAGTATGAATACAGTGGTGTGAAAAAGTGTTGGCCCCCTTCCTGATTTTTTATTTTTTGCATGTTTGTCAAACTTTAATGTTTCAGATCATCAAACAAATTTGGACCAAAAGATCCTCAAAAGCCACACATCATGTTGAGATCCAAAGAAATTCAGGAACAAATGAGAAAGAAAGTAATTGAGATCTATCAGTCTGGAAAAGATTATAAAGCCATTTCTAAAGCTTTGGGATTCCAGCGAACCACAGTGAGAGCCATTATCCACAAACGGCAAAAACATGGAACAGTGGTGAACCTTCCCAGGAGTGGCCGGCCGACCAAAATTACCCCAAGAGCGCAGCGATGACTCGTCCAAGAGGTCACAAAATACCCCACAACAACATCTAAAGAACTGCAGGCCTCTCTTGCCTCAGTTAAGATCAGTGTTCATGACTCCACCATAAGAAAGAGACTGGGCAAAAATGGCCTGCATGGCACAGTTCCAAGACGAAAACCGCTGCTGAGCAAAAAGAACATAAAGGCTCATCTCAGTTTTGCCAGAAAACATCTTGATGATCCACAAGACTTTTGGGAAAATACTCTGTGGACTGACGAGACAAAAATTGAACTTTTTGAAAGGTGTGTGTCCCATTACATCTGGCGTAAAAGTAACGCAGCATTTCGGAAAAAGAACATCATACCAACAGTAAAATATGTTGGTGGTAGTGTAATGTTTTGGGGCTGTTTTGCTGCTTCTGGACCTGGAAGACTTGCTGTGATAAATGGAACCATGAATTCTGCTGTCTACCAAAAATCCTGAAGGACAATATCCGGCCATCTGTTCGTGACCTCAAGCTGAAGCAAACTTGGGTTCTGCAGCAGGACATGATCCAAAACACACCAGCAAATCCACCTCTGAATGGCTGTAGAAAAACAAAATGAAGACTTTGGAATGGCCTAGACAAAGTCCTGACCTGAATCCTATTGAGATGCTGTACTAAGAATTCTTTTTAAGGATTCATACCTTAAAAAGGCAGTTCATGCTCGAAAACCCTCCAACGTGGCTGAATTACAACAATTCTGCCAAGATGAGTGGGCCAAAATTCCTGCACAGTGCTGTAACAGACTTATTGCAAGTTATCACAAATGCTTGATTGCAGTTGTTGCTGCTTAGGGTGGCCCAACCAGTTATTAAGTTTAGGGGGCAAACACTTTTTCACACAGGGCCATGTGGGTTTGGATTTTGTTTTCTCTTCATAATAAAAAAACTTCATTCAAAAACTGCATATTGTGTTTACTTGTGTTATCTTTGATTAATATTTAAATTAGTTTGATGATCTGAAACATTAAAGTGTGACAAAAGGGCTATCAAAATTAACACACAAAATCATTTTAACGGCACTAATTTTATTAACGTTCTGTTGGGGTGAATGAAGTCTGGTTTCACACTTTAACAGTTTGCTTCAGTCCAGAGACACAATGTCACGGAGCGGATCATATGCATGAGTCGGTGCAGACCACAAATTGTATCGGACCATTTGAATTCAACACAGAATGATATATTTTATAACGATATGTACTGTAAAAAAAGTTGATTCAACTTAAAGTAAGTGTTCATGCTGCCTTAAAATTTTAAGTTTAGTCAACATGAAATGTTAAGTTGTACTACATGCAAACGTCGATATTTGAGTTGAGTAAACTTAAAACTTTTTTTTCTTTTTTTTTCTACAGTGTGGATGAGATTGTGGCCTTCATACGCTGACAAATGTGGCTTTACTGAGCTCAGCGGCTCTGGCCCAAGCTGTGAAATAAATTAAACGCTATTGGCTATTTATAAAAAACTGTATTGTGATAGGTTTAACATCTCAACCGATTTGAATCATCACATACACTATATTGCCAAAAGTATTGGGACACCCACTTCTAATGGACAGGTTTGACTAATTTAGTAATTTCCATGAGTACAAATCTTAATGTTTTAGCATATAATAATATTCTAGGGGATTGTTTGCTTCTTATTTTACAGCAAAAGTTTTCACAGGAACTTCTTCAATTGTAACATGACAATGCCTCTGTGTATAAGGCAAGGTTCAAAAAGGAATGATTGATTCAGTCAGTATGGAAGAATTTGACTGGTCTGCAGAAGGCAAAGTCATAATCTCATCTGAACACCTCTGGTGTGACTTTAAATGCAGACCTTGAGCCAAAAACTCACCACCAAACACCATGTACATACATTATATGGACAAAAGTATTGGGACACCCCTTCTTTAGAACAGAAAAGGGCACTTCCAAAACTGTGGCAACAAAGATGCAAACAATTGATGCATTTATAAATTGTATTTCCATCTCTGTCGCAACTCTGCATTTAAAGTCACTCCTGAGATGTTCAACTGGGATTAGGACTTTGCTTTCTGCAGACCAGTCAAGTTCTTCCACACTGACTGAATCAATCATTTATTTATTTTTTATTTTTAACCTTGCCTTATACACAGAGGCATTGTCATGTTAGAATAACAAGGGTCCTGTCAAAGCTGTTGATATCAAATTAGAAGAACACAATCCCTTAGAATATCATTATATGCTTTAACATTAGGATTTGTACCCATGGAAATTTCTACAGTAGTCAAACATGTTCATTAGAACAGGGTGTCCCAATACTTTTGGCAATATAGTGTGTTTGTATCAATTTGTTACATCCCTACAAGGCTGCTTATTTACTAAAGGCAAAATGTCTCCTTCAGCCAATAAATTAAAGATCAAATAAGGATGAATCAGCAGTTAGCAAAAAAAAAAAAAACATTTTCATTGAACACATGAATCAACTTGAAAAGGACAACATTGAAGAACATAAAAGTAAAGCAACTGGCTCTTGATATAATTATACAACTACAAACTAAGTAACAAAAAAATACAACAACATAATTATCAAAATAATAATCCTATAACAGTAACATCATAATTCATTAATGCTGCCGTTTATGCCAGGTGCTGTAAGACGGTTAACAAAGCATCAAAATTGCAAACATGAACTTGTTTGTTCATTCAGCTGGTTTAGGCAATATGTTAGGAAATGTGTTTTGTGTTAGTGTTGATGTGTCTAAGTAATTTACATTTCTTTGGATTCAATAAGCAAGTAAGCTAAACAAATCAAATTCTTTTCAAATCAAATTTCAGCATTTTTTAGTGCACATCATGCCAAGTTTAGAAGCAATCTGTGGAATCACAGCTAGTCTGCAAACAAGGCATTATGGGATGTAAATATAGCGATCCTGGACAAATAGCTTCTGCACGTGATTTGATTGTAAATGTACAGTTGTTTAAAAGTTTGCATTAAGAGCCAGGGATGTAAAATGAAGAAGTGTACATTTTTCTTATGTTGCCTTAATATCATATTTTTTTTCATTTAGTATTGCCCTTCAGAAGCTACGGAAGATACTTGTTTCCCAGAAGACAAAATAAGTTACATTTACACTGATCTTCAAATTCAAAATTTTTGTGGGGAAGAAGCCAAAATTTAAGCTACTACATTGACCATGGACCATATTTTAGTCACGCAATTTTAGGCTACCACATACATTTTCAATTTTTTATCTAAACTCCATTAGTCTTTTGAAGCAAGTACATTTTTTCTGCCATTATCAGGGCAGCGGAGGGTGGCATGTCCCCAGGGACCAGTCAAGAACCAAACCACCAACAAGCAGACTGCAGCCGTTTGTTATCTATACCACCGCAGCACAGACAACAAATCTGTTGTACCACCATTATAGAGGAGAGCAGGAGCGATAGGGATCAGGACGAAGCTGTTATCATACCTCCCTGCCGCCAGCGGAGAGCACAAAACCCAATCCAGTGCACAGGTGGGCCGGTGTTTGCCTTGATCATGTTTCCTCCGCTCACTGAGGGTCTGTCCCGTGGCATGCTGCGAAAAATGATAGTTCTCTATTTACAGACCTGCATCTTCTAGCTTGAAGCCACTTGTCATTTTCCCTGTCAATTTTCCTCTCATCACAGACTGTCTGCCATAAGTACAAGCAGGTCGGCGCCGCATAAAATAAGAGACCTGGAGACAAGAAGAGATAGTCCGTAAGGAAAAGTTCATTCTTATAATTACAGTGCATAAAAATTATTAGGGTCTGAGCACCGGTGGTGCGAGGACCCAATTGGAATAGCTCCGTTTATTATTATCTCCAAAATGAATTGCATTTTTGAGGGCCTAAACATGCTCGAAAACTCATGAAACTTTGCACACACATCAGAACTGGTGAAAATTTACGTCTGATATTGGTTTTAGAAGTGGGTGTGGCAAAATGGCTTGATAGCGCCACCTTTACACATTCAGCAATGTGCACTTTGAGCTATGCTTTACATACATGCACGAACAATGGTACACACGTAACACACCAATACCTAAAAAAAGTATTTTGAAGCAAAATCTGAAACCCAACAGGAAGTCGGATATTTTTAATTTTCTCAGCAAATTTTGTGTAATTTTTTGCCATTTTCAGGCGTCATACTTGAACCAACTCCTCCTAGAGATTTATTTAGATCAACACCAAATTTAGTGAGTCTAATCTAAAGGCCCATGTGATGTTAAATTGCGAAGATCTAGAGTTTTCGTTGAAGGGTGTGTCCGGTCCAGCCTGACAGATTTCGATGTTTTGCCATGAAACAGGAAGTTGTTATAACTCAGGCATACAATGTCCAATCTGCCCCAAACTTCACATGTGTGATAACACTCCTGACCTGAAGACATCTACAGGCCCATATTCAGTTATAGTCATAGCGCCACCTGCTGGCAACACAAAGTGAAATGTTTTACGCTGTAACAAACTCCTCCTAGAGATTTAATGATATCAACATTATATTTGGTCAGTCTAATCTAAAGGCCTTTGCGATGTTAAATTTTTAAGATCATGAGTTTTCGTTAAAAGGCGTGTCCGTGGTGGTGTGACATAGTTTGATGTTTTGCCATGGAAACAGAAGTTGTTATAACTCAGCCATAAAATGTCCGATCTGCCTCAAACTTCACAGGTTTGGTAAGAGTCCTGGCCTGAAGACACCTTAATTCCAATATTCAGATATTATCATAGCGCCACCTGTTGGCAGCAGGATATATCATATCTTACACTAACTCAAATATACCAAGTTCAATCTGAACCAAACTTCATGTTTAATAAAAGTGCTGGCCTGAACACATCTACATGCCAATAATCAGTTATAGGCATAGCGCCATCAGCTGGTAGCAGGAAGTTTGGCACATATAAATTACTTATCACATATTTCTCCTAAATTTACTATATTAAAATCATACTGTCCACCGTTCGCTGTTTACCTAAAGCCACCGGTTGGGTGTGAGGGCCCTTCCATCGCTGCTTGCAGCTTTAATTTAATTTCAATTGTTTACAACACTTCCATAAGCAGGAGTCTATCAATCTTACATGCTACTTTTATTATTTCTGTATATACAGTTAAAGCCAAAAGTTTACATACCCCTTGCAGAATCTGCAAAATGTTAATTATTTTACCAAAATGAGAGGGATCATGTTTTTTATTTAATACTGACCTGAATAAGATATTTCACTATTATTTACATATAGTCCACAAGAGAAAATAATAGTTGAAGTTAAAAAAAATGACCCTGTTGAAACCCATTACCGAAATTATCCACAGCTGTGTTTTTGGAAAGGGTTCCAATACACAAAAATGCTGAAAAAACAAAGAATTTGTGGGACCTGAAAGATTTTTTTCTGAAGAACAGAAGGCAGCTTAATTGTTCAGGAAAAACAAGGGACTCAAAAAACAAATCTAACAAAAAAAAAAAAAAAAAAAAAAAAAAACAGCTGATCATTTAGGTAACAACATAGTATTAAGAATCAAGTTTATGTAAACTTTTGAACGGGGTCATTTTTATAAATTCAACTATTATTTTCTCCTGTGGACTATATGTAAAGGTTTTTTTATGTGAAATATGTAATTCAGGTCAGTACTAAATAAAAAACAACATGCATTTTGTATGATCCCTCTTATTTTGGTAAAATAATAAATATTTTGCAGACTTCAACTGTATCTACAGTACAGTATATATCACAGAAAGAGTAAGAGTACTGTAGTATGGTAGTACCCCGTTTCAAGCACAAAAATATATATATTCTTGCTACCTCTAATGAACATAATTTTTATTTTTGTTCATTGACAATAGCAACACTAGTGTGGCATGCTATAGTGAGCTGATCATCTGCTTAGAAATGGATCAAATTAGAGGAGATGGAAGAAAGGATCCCTGTAATCAAAAGAATGAGAGCTATGACAGATACAAAGCTAGATCCCTACCCTTAGACCACTTAAGATTATAAAGTAGGACATGAAATGAAAAGCAAAAACACATGGTCTAAGTAATGGTTGATGACGGTAATGTTAGGTTTTAAACAGCTTTGCACACTGTTGCCCCTAGTGGCAAACTACAGTAAGAAATGGGGCAATTAGCTAGACTGTTTTTTCATAGGACTATATGTGACCCTGGACCACAAAACCAGTCATAAGGTTAAATTTTACAAAACTGAGATATATACATCATATATAAACTCAATAAATAAACTTTCTATTGATATATGGTTTGTTAGGATAGGACAATATTTGGCCGAGATACATCTATTTGAAAATCTGGAATCTGAGGGTGCAAAAAAAATCTAAATACTGAGAAAATCACCTTTAAAGTTGTCCAAATTAAGTTCTTAACAATGCATATTACTAATCAAAAATTACATTTTGATATATTTACAGTAGGAATTTTTCAAAAAATCTTCATGGAGCATGATCTTTACTTAATTTCCTAACGATTTTTGGCATAAAAGAAAAATCATTAATTTTGACCCATACAATGTATTTTTGGCTATTGTTACAAATATACCCCAGCGACTTAAGACTGGTTTTGTGGTCCAGGGTCACATATATGAAAAAATCAACCTTAAACTGCAATAGTAAAAGACACAGTATTTCAATATAAACCTAGCTCCTTGTTTTTTTTTTGTTTTTTTTTTTGAAAAGATGTACAGTTTGAAATGTTCAGAGCTAAACGTACATGAAGTGCCGTGAGATTTGGAGGCGGTTAAGTAGATAAATATAATGGATTTAAATCTGTGTATTTGCTAAACCTGCAAACTAATTTATACAAGCCACACAAACCCAATATAAACCAGACAAACTAATATTTAAAGGCCATGTTTAACTGAACACAATATTCTCAGTGGAGGTAGTGGACTATATTGTGTTTGTCCACTTTAATTGCAAATGTGCACTGAGCTTGACTACCGCTTATAAGGAAGCTGAATGTTAATTTTAAATGGTCTCCTAGGAATTCAATAATTTAACTGACAATATAATATTTCCTAATCATAATATAGGTGCAAGCCGCAATTAGGCGATCAAGCACATCAACTGGAGCATGACAAGAAAAACGAGCCTGTCTAAAAACGTTTCCAAAACAACAATTTCAGAACAGTTCAAACTAAGGTTATGCCTTCATGCAGTAGCTCAAACTGTAGAGCATGATGCTTGCAAGACCAAGGTCATGGGTTCAGTTATGGAATGCATGAATTTATCAAATTTATAACTTCATTGCAATGCAGAAATGTTCAAGGTGCACCATGTAATTTTAAAAGATAGCAGTTGAAATGGGTACTGCAGTCCAAATTCGAAATGTTGGAGAGGGTTGTTTTTCTTTCCTCCTCTTCCCAAGACTCAACACTCACGTGGGTTGCCAGATTGAGGACAC
This sequence comes from Garra rufa, assembly GCF_049309525.1. NCBI lineage: Eukaryota > Metazoa > Chordata > Actinopteri > Cypriniformes > Cyprinidae > Garra > Garra rufa. The sequence goes on along the minus strand of NC_133368.1, from coordinate 41,298,326 downwards.
GCAACAGGAACAAATGCATTTGAAAATGCAAAGCCTAACACTGTGAGTTGATTTATCCACGTATTAATAAGCCTCTGGTCATAGAGCTTTTTAGCCGGATGCCTAGGCTTTTTAGATTGTTGGCTTCCATGGGTGCAACACACTGTGTTTTCCACCAACTGGCAACCTGGGTGTGTTGACATATTATTGGATTAATTGGCAGTGGGTGGAATCACACTCTTGACCTTGGAAAGATGGGTATTAGTGTATTCAGTATGACTCGGTATAATTATATGATATCATTTAAAGGTGACATATCATGAAAATCTGACTTTTTTCCATGATTAAGTGTTGTTAAACTCTGGCCTGCGGTGCATCTACCAACCCCGTAAAAAAGAACAACCTAGTAACGTTGTTTTGTTAAACTGTTCTCTGCTCATATTTCGCTTCCCCTGTAATGAATAATACAATATTACCACATCTTAATCTGCACGTTTCCACTCATGGTGCCGCCATTTTGTTATAGCAAGCGACAATGGTGTACTAGTTCTAACACCATGGTAAAAGTTCGAGCAAAGCATGCTAACTGCTCTGTTGTTGGCTGCACAGATGAGCACAGAACACTATTTAGAGTCCCAGCCTCAGAGGAAACAAGAAAACAATGAATTTATTGATATATTTACTGTAGCCTATATTACACTGCTGCCACACAGATTTAATAGAAACATGCAATTTCTTTCCCAGCTGTTTACCTTTAAAGACATAACTGACTGTTTTTGTAACTCCTGCATGTTTTTAACACAAACTCGTATGTATGTGACAGATTAAGCGCAATAAGACATGAAAGAGAACTTAGTTTAGAGCTCACATGCCACGTGACAGCCACTTTCTGTGCACAAGCTTCGGATGTGTTCGCTTAGAAAAATGTATATTAGAATTTAAACTAATATGGTTTAAAACGCATGCTTTCAGCACAATAGACATAATAATCAAACCCAAACAAATGTTTTTAGCAGAGTATCTGGTATGAGCCGAAAGGCACACCTCTATTCTGAAAAAGGGGGCGAGGAGCAGCAGCTCATTTGCATTTAAAGATGCAGTCACAAAAAAAAAGCATGTTTCTGCTTCCACTTAAAATAGGCGTTTTCAAAATTCTATAATAAATTATCTTGAGTTGAACCTTCATAGACACATTCTGGGGAAACCTACGACTTATATTACATAGTGTGAAAAGCTGCATAATAGGTCTCCTTTAAATTTCATGACTAATTTAGATCAATACACTAAAGCATTTTGTAAAATAAATACAGCATTTTATACTAGCTGGCAGAAAGTAATGCTGACCATTGAACATTCTGCTTCATTCAACTCTATATATCAAATTTAATAGTGATGAATACATATACCTTGTTATAATACATCAAACTGTTAAAGATATACCCTTATTTTCTATTAAAGGGGTCATCCAATGCCCATTTTCCACAAGTTAATATGATGCTTTAGGGTCCAAATGAAAAGTTTGTAATATACTTTGATTAAAAATTCTCTGTGGTAGTGTAAAAAAACACTGCCTCTGTTCTCAGCAAGCGAAATCAGTACCTGGCCCTTTAAATGATATGAACCTCTGCTCACCCCGCCCCTCAGTTCTGTGGGGCGTGTCATTACATAGCACACGGGGTGTTGCCTAGACAACAGTTGGGGGTATAGTTGTATAGTTTGGGGGAAAATGGCACTTGGGGGGCTTTGAAGACACTGTACAACCCCATCCATTTAAAATTTAATTTAAAAACCGGAGTTGGAACCGAAACAAGATGACCCCCGCAAAGAAGTTCGGCAATTACGGCTTATACTGGACGTGTCTGAATGGTTAGTAAACTTAATGTCACTTTGATTTATCTTTATATGTAACGTACTGGCAAGGTAGAGTACTGAGAGATACGAACGCGATGTGTTTACTGTGTTTACTGTGGTAAAGAGAAGAACGCGGTGTGTTTACTGAGGCATAGCTGATTGAACAAGAGCAAAAAAGTCATCGGTTAACATAACTTACCCCGTCCTTATATTGAAATACATAAATGTGAGTGTTATAGTCTTTACTCGTGTGCAGTTGCGGGCTGTAAACACTTTTGCAGGTATTGCGTTAAGGTTACATCTTAATCATTAACAGACACCATTTTAAACCATCTAGCGTTACAAAGCTAAGCTTTATACTGACCCTCCTTTATAAAGCAGTATGGTGAGAAATGATTCGTGTAAACATGAACCCATTTAGATAGATCAGCGGTCACATTCCCTCAGTGCTGTCAGTTTACTTCATTCAGGGCGGGTCTATGCTTAAACACTACTGTCTATCAACTATCACAGGAGCGGCCTCTGTCAGTGTTACGCCACAACGACAGGCATCTGAGAACGGCTCGATATGAGAAGAGGCAAATTATTTTACTAAATTAAAAGAAAACCACTGGGCGGATCTTTGTCATTCTAGGGTGGTTGTGTACACACTCCCCCAACACACAATTCAGTTCAAACTGCTTGTAAAAGTGCATGTGGCACCGGATGACCCCTTTAAGCATTTTTTATGTTAAACATTGTGAAGCCAGTTCTCATTAATGTATTTTTTTTTAATCATACATCTAATGGATGTATTTTCTGAGGCTTGATCTGAAGATCATCTAAAGCCTGGAACACACACACAACCTTCATAATTTGAATATACTTTAAAACACTGAGCATCATACACTTGCAGACTTTGTAAACAGTTCCAGAGAAAAACTGGGCATTGCAAACTAAAGGAAAGAGGTTCAGACACTATCAGACTTTCAAGTCGTTCCGAACACAAACACACAGAAACATGCGCCTCATTGCTAGGAGACAAAAACACATGGACTGCATAACGGTTGGTAGATTTCAAAGTGCTCCACACTGTTACCCCTAGTGGTGACGTATCCTATGTTAAGAAATGGGGACATTTTTCTGCTAGATTTACAAGTAAGCTACACAAGCCACACAAACCCAATACAAGTCATGATTTAAGGTGAATAAAAACAACAAGTGTTCGAAAATCAGCTCAAGACATGTTTGATATCCTTAGACTAGATGGAGCCTATCACATGCTGTCATTTATAGTGAAATACATCTACAGTTGCCCAAAATCTGCAGATTGGTTCTGACTGTAGACTGCAACTCACGCAGTGCTTTTCTGCCTCAAGCAAAATTTCTAATAACAGTTGTGGGGAAAAAATAAATGATTTTTTGTAATGATTTAAAATTCCAGTCCAGTTTATCGTGCTACCAAGACAACATCTGCAAACTTGTCAAATGACATCAGTGTCAACAAAACATTGGCTTTTTTTAAATGCATGTTAATCATAAGAGCTGTGTGCATTGAGAAGGCAAACGATATGACCTATATTAGACAGAAATGACTTTCACACTGTCTAGACTGCTTTTTTCTGAGCTCATAATGAGACAAACATGCTTTCCCTTTCACTAGCAAAATGTCATCTGTCAGAACACATCGGCATAAGCGGTGGGAAGGACGCACCGGGGCAGTGTCCATGCATGAAATGCGGCGTAGACGACTCTAGCACATGCATGATTCAAAGCGCTGCTGACTGCTGGCATCTTTGTCCTGAGATGTGTTATGCAGCACAGATTTCAAATCCCTCTATTCAGAGCGATACGGTGGCGTTGTAAACACCAAACAAAAGTGTGTTTACTAGCAATATTCTGATGTGCTTGAGCAGATGCAATTACACACATGGAGCCAGTCCCACATGTGGCCGTGAGGGAAGGACGCTGCTGAGTCAGCAAGAAGGCATTTGCCGCACTGACGCACCGTTCAGTCCGGCAAGCAGTCCTTGCAGACATTTCAGAAGACAGAATTAACCAAAATTGACCATATTTAGTTGCTTAAAGGATTAGTTCACTTTCATAATAAAAATATCCTGATAATTTACTCACCCCCATGCCATCCAAGATGTTCATGTCTTTTTTCTTCAGACGAATCAAAATGAAGATTTTTGAGGAAAACATTCCAGGATTTTTCTCCATATAGTGGACTTTAGGGAGCCAATGGGTAGAAGGTTGAAGTTTCAATGCAGCTTCAAAGGGCTCTACACTAGCGAAACGATCGGTCATTTTCAAAAATGGACAATTTTTAATAATCACGTTGGCTAACACGTGGTTAGTACTTTGTGTACTCTAGTTCAAAAAGGTAGGGTAGAAAAAGTAGTCTGACCTCATTGTTTTACCTTATTGTGTAAAGGCCGTTTGACTGTATGATTTTGAGATCCATCTTTTCACACTAAGGACAACTGAGGGACTCATATGCAACTATTACAGAAGGTTCAAATGCTCACTGATGCTTCAGAAGGAAACACAAAGCAAAAAGAGCCGGGGTGAAAACTTTTTGAATTTGTAGATCAGAGTAAATTTAACTAATTTTGTTCTCTAGGAAACATGTAAGTATCTGTAGCTTCTGAAGGGCAGTACTAAATGAAAAAATACGATATTTAGGCAAAATAAGAAAAATCTACACATCTTCATTCTATTCAAAAGTTTTCACCCCTGGCTCTTAATGCATCGTTTTTCCTTCTGGAGCATCAGTGAGCGTTTGAACCTTCTGTAATAGCTGCATATAACTGTAACGGTTCCTCAGTTGTCCTCAGTGTGAAAAGATGGATCTCAAAATCATACAGTCATTGTTGGAAAGGGTTCAAATATACTGTACAAAAATGCTACCCTGGCAATCCAGAGGTCTCGCGAGAGCACAATTTGAATTGTCTCTGCAAGACACTCTGGCATCGAGCAATGATGCAGGTTACTGCAATACGTAAGCAATTGTGGGAACCAATCAAATCGGTGTATCTGATGTAGGCGGGCCAGAGGCGAGCTAAGCTGATGATGACAGCACTGCGACGTCCGAATCATATAGTAAACTTTGAAAGATCGCTGTCGCTACAGATGAACAACAGTTGAAACGGCTTTGGCCGCTACAATGAACGAGTTAGACTTGGCTTTCCATATATAAGAGGAACAGAAAACTCGAATCGTTCCTTTGCAAGAAGGACGTTTTTGCTGTTTTGCCGACTGGATACGGCAAGAGTTTAATCTATCAGTTCACGAGTTCACGCTTACATATAATTAGCCGGAGAATAGTAGTGCCTGTTTGGCGTGCTGTCCGGTGAAGGGCTCCGAGCTCGGGAGTGGCCCGAACCCAGAGTACGTTACCCCCCAATAGGAGTAGCGAGAACTCGGAGTGATGAGATGGGGTGGTGGAGGTTTACTGATAAACCATAGAGTGAATTGAGGTGAGTCAGCTGTATTTAAACCTATGGCGCTGATTGACTTGTGATGTTTACGCTAAGCATCTGACGCGCTTCTCCCGAACTTTGTTAATGAAACATCATTTAGCTCTGCTGGTAGCTAAGCGTGTATTGTTGTGATTGGTCGTGGCGTTATCCATTTGCGTGCAGTTAGAGTTTCAAATGCATGCTTGGTGCCGCCCCTCGAGTTAGGCAGTTTTCATTGCTCGATCCCAGACCCTTAATCTTAATAGATTAGGGTCTGGATTTTTCCAGGCTACAAAAATGCTGAAAAACCAAAGAATTTATGAGACCTAAAGGATTTTTCTGAAGAACAGCGGGCAGTTTAACTGTTCAGGACAAACAAGGGACTCATGAACAACTATCACTAAACAAAAAAACACAGCTGTGGATTTTGATAAAATAATTAACATGTTGCAGATTTTGCAAGGTGTGTGTAAACTTTTGACCTCAACTGTATGTACATTTTTTTTTTTTTTTAGAAAAGGACAGATAGTTTTGCCAGATAAGACTGGCTGGCTTGGATCGTGTAGAGCTCTTTGAAGCTGCATTGAAAGTTTGACCTTCAACCTATCGGCTGACTTTGAAGTCCACTGTATGAAAAAAAATCCTGAAATGTTTACCTCAAAAACATACATTTCTTTTTGAATGAAGAAAGAAAGATATGAACATCTTGGATGAGATGGGGGTGAGTAAATTATCAGGAATCTTTTATTCTGGAAGTGAACTAATCCTTTAAGACATTTCAACTTTAAACCAACCAAAGTCTTTTCTGCACCTCTCTGTTACATATTACAGTTTTTTTTTTCTTAATCAACACCCTCATCAACTGAGTTTGGAAGCTTTTCACATCAAGACATTTATAAGAACCAAAGGCAACATACTTCAATAAAAGAAAACACTATAAACACCACTTGGACCCGCCTCAAAGAAAACCATTCCATTTAATGCAGATCTTTGGCTGCACCGTCAGCCACTCCTACTCCTCATGCCGTTCAAAGCATTGCAAGCCCAGGCTAAACTACAGGAAGAGGAGGTATAAAAGGCCCTGCTTTACACTACAGCTGACCTCTCCATAAATCAAAACACACACTGTAAAAAGGATTTTAAAGAGGGATTACACACCCACTAGCAATGCCAATCACTGCTGGACCGCAAACATCCTGAGAAAAGAGAGAGATAGACAGCAAGAGACAGATGGGCATTAAGAGGAAATGAGAGAGCACTGAAATGTACTGAAGAGAGATTTTTCAGTATAGCTTTCCAGCATAAAACCAGGGCCAAAGCTGCCTATTGAGAGTTTAAATCCATTTTTACATGCTCACATTATTATCTGAGTCCCTCTGGAGAGTGAAAGGATGTCATTCAAAAGCTGAGATATATCTTTAGTCATGTTCTCACATACCTTTTTTTTTTTTACAAATTATGAACAAGAAGTGGTAACAGATCCAGCAGATCAGCATTGGTGCATTTCAGTATTATATAGTATATATAATATATAAACAGTAAAATTTAGAAATATTTTTACTATTTAAAATAACTGTTTTCTATTTGAATATATTTTAAAATGTTATTTATTCCTGTACATTTTTAGCATCATTAATCCAGTCACTATGGTCCTTCAGGAATCATTTCAATATTCTGATTTGAGATCTGTACAGAAGAGCACTGGTCTAAAGATATCTCCAACTGTTCTTCTGAAACACTGTAAGAGCAATACATATATATTGCTGTGAGGTACAAATGTACTTTAGTGCCAATAAATATGCTGTGCATCACATGAAGCTGCTCTCAGTAATTAAATTGATCCAATTAAAACTCTCTGATAGGGGTTTATCTCTTCGCCAGTAACAAGCACCCAAGGGACATGAAACAAGAGACAAGGGAAAGAAAAAATGGAACAGATTTTTTTTTTTCCTGCGCTCTGTCAGGCAAGCATTTCATTTAAAGAGCACAGAGTGCTTTTGCACCCCTGACTAAGCATGACTGGGATGTCAACATTTAAATTCTTTTTATTTTATTTTATTTTTTACAAAAATTATGCTTAGCATATTAGATTGTGGGGATAGTGATTCTTTGTTATTAATAAAATAAATAAAATTGTGCATATAAATATAAAATTAATTACGCGTTAGAAATGTACCAGTTAAAAAAAATCTAATACAAAACAAAATTTAAGAGTTTTTTAAATTAACTACATAAACATTAGGCACTATATACACTGCCATTCAAAAGTTTGGGATTAGTGAGATTTTTAATGTTTTTAAAAAATGTTTCTTAAGCTCATAAAGGCTGCATCTATTTGATCAAAAACACAGTAAAATTGTAAAATATTATTACAATTTAAAATAACAGTTTTTCTATTTTAATACACTTTAAAATATAATTTATTCCTCTGATGCAAGCTGAATTGTCATCAGCCATTACTCCAGTCTTCAGGTTCAAATAGAAATTCTTCTGATAAGCTGATTTATTATAGCAATTGTGCTGCTTAATATTTTTTTAGAACCTGTGAAACATTTTTTCAGGACTCTTTGATGAAAAAAAAAAGTTGAAAAGAAGCATTTATTCAAAATAGAAAACTTTTCTAACAATGTAAGTCTTTACTATCATTTTTTTAAAACACTGTTGCTGAATGAAAATGTTTTTTTTTTTACTTTTTTACTGAATCCTGAAAAAAGTATCACAGGTTTAAAAAAAAAAATAGTCCAAAATTCATAATAAAATCAGCATATTACAATGATTTCCAAAGGATCATGTGACACTAAAGACTGGAGTAATGGCTGATGAAAATTCAGCTTTGCATCTTAGGAATAAATTATATTTTGAAGTATATTAAATTGGAAAACCGTTATTTTAAATTGCAATAATATTTTACAAAATTACAGCTTTTTTCTGTGTTTTTGATGAATAAATGCAGCTTTGCGTGAGCAAAAAAAGCATAAAATATCTTACTGATCCCAAATTTTTGAACAGCAGTGTACCAGTCAATAGTTTTTGGACAGTAAGAATTTAGATGTTTTTTAAAGAAATCTCTTCTGCTCACCAAGCCTGCATTTATTTAATCCAAAGTACAAAAAAAAAAAAACTGTAAAATTACTATTTAAAATAACTGTTTTCTATTTGAATATATTTTCAAGTGTGATTTATTCCTGTGATTTCTAAGCTGAATTTTTAGCATCATTACTCCGGTCATACGATTCTTCAGAAATCATTCTAATATTCTGTTTTGCTGCTCAAAAACATTTATTATTATTATTTATTTTGAAAACAGCCGAATAAATTTTTAGTTTTCTTTGATCCACGAGTCAATGTTTTTTTATTAGACCTGGGCTTTTTAGTCCCAGTCCGTCTGTACATGTCACAGTTCAAATTCAAGTGTGAATCTTACCTAACCAGGTCCTGAAAAAGAATGGAATGTTTCTATCCTCTCCCTCCCTCTCTCCCAATTCTGCCAAAAAGTCCATTTCAAACTTTCAAACCTTGTATGTGACCTAGTTTAGCAGCACCACTTTCCAGGTGAGCTTAGCGGCTTCAGCGCTCATGAGTTCTTGTGGATGTCACTTCTGTACGGGATTTTTCTTTGTCTGTTTGGAGCTAGGGTGGCTTGTGTTTGGTTTGTCATCGTGGGCGCTGTCATATTAGTCTCAGCCTTAGACAGCAGAGCCGCCTACAGTCCTTCAGTGACAGTCTGGTGCATCTGGCAAGCTCTAATCTGATTGGCTGGCTTAACACAGCTTCTGGAAGTAAGGACAGACAGGGTTTTATCAGTCTTCCTGGAAACAAAGTGTTTATCAAAAGTGCTTGCTGTATTAACTTTGTAAAGAATGAATCACAGGAACTGCAAATGGTTTTGAAAGATAATAAGTACAGTTTCGCTCAAGGCAATAAGAAGCATATTACAGGGTTCCTACAAATACTGTAAAATGAAATTTCAGAACTTTCAAGGATTTTTCAAGCACTACTTTTTTGATTTTCAAGGACTTCAGAGATCTCACTTAATCTTCTCTTTCAAATTCTAAAAAAAAGTAAATAAAAATATACTAACAAAACAAAATGTCAAAAACAAAGTGAAGCACATGCAAAATATTACAAAGTATACTACACTTTTACTATAGTAAAACCACAGTTAATTTTCTTAAGGGACTTTTTTTGTATATTACTTGTTTGACGTTTTCTACTGTTAAACTTTTTTTTTTTTTTTGAAAAAAAAAAAAAAAGATCTGCGAAACCACTCCGAAATCCTGGAAACAAGTGATTTGTCATACACGCTCGGAAGTCTCGAACTGAATCAAATGATTTGCGAACCCTAACCAAAGTCCCATTCTGAATTTAATGATCCGCAAAACATCGTTTCAGATCAGGACTCATTTGCTTTGACTCATTTCGCTTTTAATTCACAAAATGATTCACAAACCTGTTCCGATCTAAGTCAAATGATTCGCGAACCTGCTCTAAAATCCCAATCTAAATTAAATGATTTGCAATACGCGATTTGAAGTCCCGATCCAAATAATGATTTGCCAACCACTCTTTCAGATCAGCAAGACTCGGAGCGCAGATCACAAATCATTCGATTTAGATCAGGACTTCAAATCGTGTATTACAAATCATTTGATCTGAATCATTCAATTTGCGAAATGATTCAAGTTCCAATCTAAAGCAAAAGATTTGTGAACCTGCTCCAAAATTCCGATTTAAATCAAATGATTCACCATCAATGCTTTAGAGTCTCAATCTGAATAACGATTTGTGAACCATCATTTCAGATCAGGACTTGGAGCCCAGAACGAAAATCATTCGATTTAGATCGGGACTTCAAATCATGAATCACAAATCGTTTGATCTGAATCATTCATAAACCCATTCCGATCTAATTTTCTTAAGCAACTTGTATTTGTGTATACTTTCTTCTTTCTTTGATTCGTGAAACCACTCTGAAATTCTGGAAACAAATGATTTGTCATACACGCTTCTAAGTCCCGAACTGAATCAAATGATTTGGGACCCCGCACCTAAGTCCCAATCTGAATCAAATGATTCACGATCCACACTCCGAAGTTCAGATCTAAAGCAAAAGATTTGCGAACCTGCTCCAAAGTTATGATCTAAATGAAATGATTCACAATCCATGTTCTGAAGTCCTCATCTGAATAATGATTTGCGAACCATCATTTTAGATCAAGATTCGGAGCGTGGATTGCAAATCATTTGACTTAGATCGGGACTTTACATATTTTAATCAATTTGATTTAGATCGGGACTTTAAATCGTGTATAGCAAATCATTTGATTTGAATCATTCAGTTCACAAAATGATTCACAAACCTGTTCTGTTCTAAGTCAAATAATAATAATAATAATAATAATTCGTTACATTTATATAGCGCTTTTCTAGACACTCAAAGCGCTTTACAGTGTCAGGGGTATCTCCTCATCCACCACCAGTGTGCAGCATCCACCTGGATGATGCGACGGCAGCCATAGTGCGCCAGAACGCCCACCACACACCAGCTTACTGGTGGAGAGGAGACAGAGTAATGAAGCCAATCAGAATATGGGGATGATTCAATGGCCATGATGGTCAGAGGCCAATGGGCAAATTTGGCCAGGATGCCGAGGTCACACCTGGGATTTTTAATGACCACAGAGAGTCAGGACCTCGGTTTAGCGTCTCATCCGAAGGACGGTGCTTTTTGGCAGTACAGTGTCCCCGTCACTATACTGGGGTGCTAGGACCCACACAGACCACAGGGTGAGCACCCCCTGCTGGCCTCACTAGCACCTCTTCCAGCAGCAACCTAGTTTTCCCAGGAGGTCTCCCATCCAGGTACTGACCAGGCTCAACCCTGCTTAGCTTCAGTGGGCGATGCTTCACAAAACCACTCCGAAGTCCCGATCTAAATCAAATGAATCACAATATGTGATTTAAAGTCCTGATCTAAGTCAAATGATTCACGAACCCACTCTGAAGTCCCGATCTAAATCAAATGATTTGCAAAAAGGCATTTTGAAGTCCCGATCTAAGTCAAATGATTTGCGAAACCGATCCAAAATTCCCGATCTGAATCAAATGATACATGATCTGCGTTCCGAAGTTCCAATCTAAAGATTTGTGAACCTGCTCCAAAGTTCTGATCTAAATCAAATGAATGATGATCCACGCTCCGAAGTACCAATCTGAATAATGATTTGTGAACCATAATTTCAGATCAGGACTCGGAGCACAGAGTGCAAATAATTTGACTTAGATCAGAACTTCACGTATGGCGAATCATTTGATTTAGATCGGGACTTCAAAACGCGTATCGCGAATCATTTGATTTGAATCATTCAATTTGCACAATGATTCCCGAACCCATTCCGATTTAAGTCAAATGATTTGTGAACCCGCTCCGAAGTCCCAATCTTAATCAAATGATTCAAGATCCGCACTCCAAAGTTCCAATCTAAAGCAAAAGATTTGTGAACCTCCTCCAAAGTCCTGATCTAAATCAAATGATTCACGATCCATGCTCCGAAGTTACAATCTAAATAATGATTTGTGAGCCATCATTTCAGATTAGGACTCGAAGCGCAGATGGCAAATAATTTGACTTAGATCGGAACTTTATGTATCGCAAATCATTTCATTTGATTTGAATCATTCAATTTGCGCAATGATTCACGAACCCATTCCGATCTAAGTCAAATGATTCACAAACCAGCTCCAAAGTCCTGATCTAAATTAAAATTATTTGCAATACATGATTTGACATCCTGATCTGAAACAAGTAATTTGTGATATGTGATCCGACTGGAGCACTTCAAAACAGTGAATCATTCGGAGGTTCGAAAAGCTCCATTTAAAATTAACAAACAATGTCAAAATTCGAAAATGCATACCTCTTTTAAATTGATCTGGCTTTTGCTAGTGAATTGCTTGAAATAAGTGATCAAAGTCACAAGTTTGAATTAATCAAAGCAGTTCCAGCATAAATTACTCAATTGATTTGGTTCATTTGTTCCTCTTTTCGCGTCTTCAGTGAAAACGTTCTACCATTTAATCAGCGAGCTGTCAGAACTGCTACTGACTTAGCTTTCTAAATGTAAAAAAAGTATGTTTTTTGAAATACATGAATTTTGCATGAAAAAGATACTGTATGTACTTATTGAAAAATAAGCTTCATAGATGTCTTTCAGTAATTCAAGCTCTTTCCAAGTACCTCTTCAGGAATATTGCTACTTTCAAGGGTTTTCAAGGCCTTAAATTTCCAAAAGTCAAATGTAAGTTTTTCCGAATACTTTAAGGACCTTGTACAAACCCTGATATTAAAAGAATTGTTCATCCAAAAATGAAAATCTGCTGAAAATCCCCCCTTAGTACATCCAAAATGTGGATAAGTTTGTTTCTTCATCAAAACAGATTTGGAGACTCTGTAGTGAATGGGTGCCGTCAGAATGAGAGTCCAAACAGCTGATAAAAACATCACAATAATTCACAAGCAATCCACACCACTTCAGTCCATCAATTAATGTCTTGTGAAGTGAAAAGTAGTGTGTTTGTAATAAAAAAAAAAAAACATTATTAAGGCATTTCAACATTTAGGAATACAAAAATAAAAGAAATTCCAAAAAGAAAAAAAAAATACTTGTAAAAATGAACTTTAAATGTTGGGTTGGAATGAAGGAAGGAATGAAATAAGTAATAAAGAAAGAAATGAAGGAAGGAACGTTTGTTTGCTCATTCATTCATTCTTTTGTTTGTTTACTCATTCATTTATGTCTTGAAAAGGCCAAAATCTTTAACATATTTTAAATAAAACCTGATAAAAAAAATCATAATTTTAGCTACTTCAAATCAAACAAAATTGTGCATGCATTACATTACACCATGAAAGTTCTGCCTTGAATCTTCCTTTTCTTTAGCCACCATCTTCAGCATTTCAATGTCTCACATTCATTTTTCTACAAGTGGTCTATCCATCTCAGCCCCTGTGAGCAGCACAGGAAGTCCTCACAATGCAGTTCACAATGTCTCAGCTACTACTGAATGCACCTCAGTGTCTTACCAACATAGCCCAAGGATGGGGACACTATGTACACTGCTTTTTTTTTTTTTTTTCCATCAGTCTGTTCAAAACAACTGCACTTCGGGAGCAGCATCAATCCAAATACACAGACATTTTTGTAAAGTCGTCTGGGAATGAACCAGCAAATCTGTCTTCACTGTTTATTTGAAAAGAGAAAAACCTTCACATTTCTACATATCTATGAAACTAATCCTGGTTACTACAAATTTGTACAAAGTCCTGTGCGTGTTAATGACCCATGAGCAATTTAATGTGAATTCCCAAGCTAAGCGTGCACCTGACGGAATGTCGTGATTGTTTGCTGAGAGACGCTCAGGGTGTGGAATTGGAATGGGAATAATGGGACAGAGTCAATTCAGAAAGATGAATTGCTCACAAACACGCACACTGCCTGCAGACAGGATGGTCCATACGAAGAATGTTCCAGAGACAACGGCGGTGAGCCAACACAAAGGACTCCAGTGCAGCAGGGACACTCTCCAAGGTAAAGTTTGGAGCAGTCCATTAAAATGGAAAAACAATCATGAGCGGGCGGTGATGGAGTGTAGACCATTTCACGCTTTCAAGACTTATTCCTCCCCCTAACTGCAAAAGATTTCCGAGAAGGGGCACACTGTATGCACAGTTGGATAATAAACTACTAATTACCATGCAGAATCACCCTGTCTGATTCACTCCAAAACAATGTGGTGATAAACACTAGTGTGTTACGGACACAGTGAGAAGGAGATTTCATTACATAGCTCTTAGGCCTTGACCGACACAAAACTTCACCCAAATCCTTCCCAGAAAGGAGCAGTTTACCCAAAATGAAAATTTGCTCAATATGTACTCACTTTCAGCCCAACCAAGATGTAGATCCAAACAGCTGATAAAAACATCACAGTAATCCCCAAGTAATCCACATGTCTCCAATCCATCACTTAATGTCTTGTGAAGTGAAAGGCCACGTGTTTAACATTAAACCATTGTATGAGCCTATAATAATGCTTCCTCCAGTCAAAAAGTCCATCCCCTGCTCTCTCACGATCTATTTAGATCTGTGCATATTTCTCTCCTGATTCAGACTCACATGCAAGTTTTTTACTGGAGAAAGGATTTTAGCAAGCAACGGTTTAAAGTTAAAAAAAAAATCCTTAATGGTGGATTTGTTTGTTACGAATGCAGCTTTTTACTTCACATGATGTTAAATGATGGACTGAAGTCGTGTGGATTATTTGTGGATTATTGTGATGTTGTTATCAGCTGTTTGGACTCTCATTCTGACGGCACCCATTCACTGCTGAAGATGCATTGGTTAGCAAGTGATGTAATGCTCACCAATGTTTTGAATATTCCTTTAAAATGAACCCTAAAAATATAGAAAATAATACTGTTATATATTAACAATAAACTAACACATAAAATCTCACATAAAAAAAACACTGACATATGTTTTTTCTGTGCATATTTCTCTCCTGAATTAGACTCACATACAAGTTTTGTACTGGAGATAGGATTTTAGCTGGAAGCAACGGTTTAAAGTTAAAAAACATCCTTAATGGTGGGTTTGTTTGTTAGGAAAGCAGCTTTTCACTTCACATGATGTTAAATGATGGACTGAAGTCGTGTGGATTACTGTGATGTTTTTATCAGCTGTTTGGACTCTCATTCTGACGGCACCCATTCACTCCAGAAGATCCATTGGTTGTGTAATGCTCACCAATGTTTTGAATATTCCTTTAAATCTAACCCTAAAAAATATAAGAAAATAATACTGTTATATATTAACAATAAACTAACACATAAACTCTCACATTGTTATCAGCTGTTTGGACTCTTTCTGACAGCACCCATTCACTACAGAAGATGCATTGGTTAGCAAGTGATGTAATGCTCACCAATGTTTTGAATATTCCTTTAAAATGAACCCTAAAAATATTAGAAAATAATACTGTTATATATTAACAGTAAACTAACAATATTTGTAGAGAACATTGAACATAGAAATAAGTCATTCAGAATAAACCCATGCATACTATAATTACCCATGCATACTATATTATATAAGTTTTTTTATGTTTTTTAAAGAAGTCTCTTCTGATCATCAAGCCTGCATTTATTTGATCCAAAGTACAACAGAAACAGTAAAATTTTAAAATATTTTTACTATTTAAAATAACTTCTATTTGAATATATTTTTAAATGTAATTTATCCTGTGATATCAAAGTTTAATTTTTAGCATTTTTACACCGTTTACATGATCCCAGAAATCATTCTAATATTCTGGTGCTCAAAAAACATTTATTATTAGTATTAATATTAAGTTTAAAACAGCTAAGTAGAATTTTTTTCAAGTTTCTTTGAATAGAAAGTTCAGAAGAACAGCATTTATCTGAAACAGAAATCTTTTGTAACTTTATAAATGTCTTTATCATGACTTTTGATCTATTTAAAGCATCATTACTAAATAAAAATATTAATTTCTATTATTTCTTTCCCTAAATTCTTTTCACAGACTTTTGAAGCTTTTGAATGGTATACTTTATAATGTTACAAAAGCTTTTTATTCCAGATAAATTCTGATTTTTGGATCTTTCTATTCATCAAAAGAATCCTGAAAAAAATACTTACATTTTAAATATTGATAATAATAATTATAAAAATGTTTCTTGAACAGCAAATCAGAATGATTTCTGAAGGATCATGTGACACTGAAGACAAGAGTAATGATGCTGAAAATTTAGGTTTGTTCACAGGAATTTATTACATTTTAAAATATATTCAAATAGAAAGCAGTTATTTTAAATAGTAAAAATATTTCAAAATTGTACTTGTTTTGCTGTACTTTGATTCAAAAAAATGCAGGCTTGGTGAGCAGAAGAGACTTGTTCAAAAACAAGATTGGTAGTGTAGATGTGAATCAATTCTTTGTTTGTTCATAAATGATTGATGAGAAAAAATAAGATGAATATGAATCATCAATATGACATGCATAACACAACACAACATCCTAAACCATCAACTATTTTGTAAAAATAAGTCTCAAAAGCATAACGAATTTAAAACATTAACTTCTAAACTGTATATACAGTAGTCAACATTCGAAGTGGATCAAAACCATTCATCAAATTTGTCCTAAAACCAAAAAGAATACCCGTTCTTATCTTAGGTCAACTTTGATGAACTTTTTTGATCCACTTCGAATGTTGTCTACTGTAATCCACATGCATTACTATCATTTCTAAACAAAAATACAGTTTTCACATGCTGTATTTTGTCTTTTTTTATGATACAGTTAAAGTTAATTAATATGAATTAATATACCACAACAAAAAGATTAAAAGAGAAACAGTATGTTATATAAGTCTTTGCTTTGCTGGTTAAAAAAAAAAGATAATAGCCGCACAAACCAGTATCCTACATGCATTTCTATTCCTGTTCAAGTCAAAACAAGTAGGCAGGCTTGTGCTAAATCATTCTGGAAGCTGAGAATAATAAGCCCAGCAGGGGGTGGAATGAACAGTGAAATGTTGTCAATTATCGCAAAATGTAGAACAGTTGGATCCAAATTTCAGCCGAGAAAATTTTCACTCTGTGAATGTTGGGTTTTAATCACAGCCTTCATACAACATATGATTTGAGCTGAACTCAGATCATGCGCTGCTAAGTTAACTAGAAGTTAGTCAGGACAAACTTTGAATATGTAATTGACAAAGCTTGCTTGAACAGGATACAGGCCTTGAATACAAAAGAATAATTGTAAAACAAAGAAACTAATCAAATAACATTTTACTCAAACCTTCTGGATAATTTGTAATGAAAGCGTTTCTATTAAATTTGATGCAAGATGCAAAATGCAAAAGCATCTCCACTAGTGGTCTCAGACATTTGGACTCCTCTTCATATTTGAAATTGTCTTTAAATGGCAAAACAGCCAACTGAAAGCTTTTGAAGACTGTGCCTCGTGCCAAAATGCATATCATGCGGCGTTGTCCAATATGGAGGAAAATAAGTTCATAAACTGCATAAATTCTAATGAAATATAAAGGACTAAAGATGCACTATAGGAGCATTTCGACCAGATCCTGTAGTGCTTGTGCACATATCAACAGATCAATCCAGCAGCTGTGTGTTGCACTGACAGAGCCTTTGAAGAAGCTTTTCCAATCAATGTCCGAGATGCACATCTATGGGAGTAAAGATTTCTGTAGCCAAAAATAAATAAATAAATTCCTTTGTACTCCATTCCAAAAAAAAAAAGCGGCTGCTAAGTGGACCAGGACTGTAGTGCAACAATATCAGCTAGCTAAATATCACATAAAACAGTTTTCATAATATTTAAATATATACACTACCAGTCAAAAGTTTTTGAACAGTTAGATTTTTAATGAAGTCTCTTCTGCTCATCAAGCCTACATTTATTTGATCCAAAATATAGCAGAAACTGTAAAATTTTGAAATATTTTTACTATTTAATATAACTGCTTTCTATTTGAATATATTTTAAAAAAGTAATTTATTCCTGTGATTTCAAAGCTGAATTTTTAGCATCATTACTTTAGCCACATGATCCTTCAGAAATCTTTCTTTATATTCTGATTTGCTGCTGAAAAACATTCATTATTATTATCATTACGTTGAAAACAGCTGAGTAGATTTTTTTCAGGTTTCCTGGATGAACAGATAGTTCAGAAGAACAGAATTGATCTGAAATAGAAATATTTTGTAACATTAATAATGTCTTTATCATCACTTTTGATCAATTTAAAGCATCCTTGCTAAATAAAAGTATTATTCTGACTCCAAGATTTTGAATAGTATAGTGTATAAGTTACAAAAGCTTATTATTTCAGATAAATACTGAACTGCATCTTTCTATCATAGAATCCTGCACTCAACTATTTTAAAAAGTTAAATAAATCAGCATATTAGAATGATTTCTGAAGGATCATGTGACACTTATGACTGGAGTAATGATGCTGAAAATAAAGATTTGATCACAGGAATAAATGACATTGTAAAATATTTTCAGATTAAAACCAGTTCTTTTAAATAGTAAAAATATTTCAAATTTTTACTCTTTTTGCTGAACTTTAGATCAAATAAATGCAGACTTGGTGAGCAAAAGAGACTTCTTTAAGACAAAAAGGTAGTGTATGTACTTTCAAATAATTAAAATCAATTTGTGTAAAACCAAATTACAAAAAATTCAAAACAAACAAATAAATAAATAAAAATAAAGGAATGCAATGGGTCATGTTCAGAATTATTCTAAATTCAAAAATTTCAACTTGTGTGAAATATGAAACAAGAGAACTGTTATGACAGCCATAGAGAAACAATTTTTGGTTCTTCAAAGAATCTCTCAGTTAAACGTTCTTAAAAAGAACCTTCCGTGCCATGAAAACATTCTATGGATGTTATAGGTTCTTCATGGAAACATAGATGCCAATAAAGAACCTTCATTTCTTACATTATTGCAAAAATAATGAAACAGGTTTCCTGAACACTGCCTTAGGTTGGATAAACAGTCCTTTTCGACACTCACCAAAGATGCTGCAATGTGGGGCTTTTTGGGATATTCAAACAAACAGAGCAATCTGTTGATAACACCACAGAGACACAGTGTTTACTTGGGTTACTATGGGTGGAATCATTTATTACTAGGATAAGAGAACGTATTTAACATGATAAAGCCCACCTGCATCACCTTGTGTGGCCTCTGGCTCTCCATTTATTCCCATATCTGCCTAGGGGAAACAAATAAGACATAAACAATGTCTCCATTGTGATTCCTCATTCCTATGGGAAGAGATTGAGAGGCCGAGATGCAGTAAAGAAAGAATATTTTAAGCTTTTAAGTCAAACTGATGAGCAAGAGGTGAGAATATGTATGAAGGAGACAGAAAGAGACACTCTCAGAGTGTGTTTGTATTGTGTGTGTGGAGAGAGACTCACTGAGGGATGAGGCAGAAACTGCTGCTATTTATATCCCCTTCAGTAGCTACAGGGAACAGCCACCATCTGCATAGAGCAAGCAAAATCAGAGCCCAAATTTCCACCGAAACCCACGACTGGCATCCACGCGGCTTCTTCAAATAGCAGCGGAAGCCAATCCTGGTAATAAAGAGCATGAATAACAACGTTCAGTTATACTGCAGTGTTTTTATTAAATATTAAAATTGGATTTGTGCAGAAGGCTCTATTCACCTCTGGTTGAGATGGATTGCATGCTCGCTTACATCAACAGCTTCCTGCAGGGAGCTGGCCGCAGCATCTAATACTGTCGGAGTCGCCGTTTATACGCTTGGGCTATTTATACAGCAGCAGCAGCTTTTAATAGCTCTGTTCGCCCCTGCACACCATCCTGCTGCTGCACTCATACATACTACTGCAGTGATCCGTTCTCAGCACACTGAACAAAGATGGCAACAGAAAGAGCGACTGACAATAAAGAATGCAAAAATGGAAATTAGACTGGCAAGAGATGCATTCCATTTTCTGCAGTATACATGCAGTGCATGATGTGCAGTATTTTACACTGTATATCACAATGCAATGCAGGCAACTAGATTCACAATGTGAACAAGAATGCAGAAAATTCTGTCACTACATAGACCAGAAATTTAAGCTACATCCAGAATAGCATACTAACATTTTACTTCTGCAGTTCGTGTATACTGTGCAAATTTCCGCATAAAAAAAGAATAACTGGAAGACCAACAGTGTGCTGCAGTGATGACGTATTTTTGTTGGCCAGGTTTGGTTTTAGCATGGCTTTCAGATTTTTGCAGAAAACAAGCTCTGTGATCAACAGAAGTTAGATTCTTACACATTTGTGACCCTGTACCACAAAACCAGTCATAAGTAGCACGGTTATATTTGTAGCAATAGCCAAAAATACAGTGTATGGGTGAAAATGATAATAAAAAAATTTAATGCCAAAAATCATTAGGATATTAGGTAAAGATCATATTCCATGAAGATATTTTGTAAATAGCTTACCATTTATATCTCAAAACCTTAGTTTTGATTAGTAATATGTATTGCCAAGAACTTCATTTGGACAACTTTAAATGTGATTTTTTTTTTTTTGCACTCTCAGACTCCAGCCAAATATTGTCCTACTTTGTCTAAAGAAACTTTACATCAATGGAAAGCTCATGTACCCTTATGACTAGTTTTGTGGTTATGGTCACATTTTTTTTTATAACAATCTTTATAAATTAACCCAGAAGTAAAAATCCCTGTACACTACAAAGTATTTAAAATGTAGTACGCTAGTATTTTGATTATGAACACATCCAAACACACACGCGAATAACTGGCTTTTATAATCACAGCGCCGTTCATAGAACAGTATTAGAGACTCAGGAACAAGTCTTTAGCTCCACCAAAAGTATTTTCCACACAATACTGCAAGATTTCGGTTGATGCCGATCATGGAAAATCCTTAAAACAAAAAGGATGAGAGACCCTGGACTCTGAAATAGTTTGTAGAAATAGCCAACAACAATACATTATATGGGTGAAAATGATCAATTTCTCTTTTATGCCAATCATGAGGAAATTAAATTTTCTCAAGATATAGATTTTTTTGCACCCTCGGATTCCAGATTTTCAAATAGTTGTATCTGAGCCAAATATTGTCCTATCCTAAGCTTATTCATCTTT
This sequence comes from Garra rufa, assembly GCF_049309525.1. Lineage (NCBI taxonomy): Eukaryota > Metazoa > Chordata > Actinopteri > Cypriniformes > Cyprinidae > Garra > Garra rufa. The sequence goes on along the minus strand of NC_133368.1, from coordinate 41,277,292 downwards.
CAGATGTAGAAATCACAATTTAAAAAAAAAAAAAAAAAAAAAAAAAAAACACACACACAACAACAAATGACTGGTTTCATGGTCCAGGGTCACAAATGATTTGGGTTTTGAGGGTTTGTCTTTGAAAAAAGTCACTTCTGCATCAGAACCGTTCAACCAAGAGCATGTATTGAAGTTATAACTTGGTGAAACTTAAAGACCAATTGTCACTAGTCTTGGATTTTCCTTTTCTAGCTGAAAGCATGATAAAGCAGTGTAATTCCCTCTAGTTTCAAGAGAAACTGCTTCTAAAAATAAACACTAGCAAATATCTACACAGCCATTTCAGACCATATGGTTTAACACATCTGTGAAATTTTCTCTAGCTTCCTAGCTGTCAAGCTACTTAACACAAATGAAAGCCATTTCACAACATATTCCCAAATCAATAAAGTGATAAATGAGAATGACGCAAAATGTCTCAGTATAATCTAAAGCTACTCTAATGTAATACGCTTCGATACATTTGAGCATAAACCTGCATTTTGCCATGTTATCTTTGACCAGCACTGTAGTAGGGCTAAAGATGCTTCAGAAACTGAATAAACCAGCAGATGCAGCACAGTAATGCTGCCATCTAGTGACAAACCATGAACAGTTAAACAACAAGTCCAAGCCAAATTGAAAAGTTAAGTGAATGGTGTACACCCACCTACAGTAGTCAGCATTTGAAGTGGATCTACAACAAAAAATTGTTTTGGGACAACTTTGAAAGGTTGGGATCCACTTCAAATATGGACTACAGTAGGATCTCAAAGTACTGCAAATAACTAGATATGCTACATTTTGCCACCATTTGGAGTTACTTTTGGGACAACCACTTGTGTTGTCAGGTCTCACTACACAAGACAAAACCTAGTACTGGCAGCATGATGCATTTTCAACTATAAATGCCATTACCAGTAATCCATTGTGCATATTTACATCTTTATTCAGAGGAGTTGCAGCAGAGGACAAAAATGTACAGCAAAACAATACAGCTGTAGTGCAAACGTATTATCCCTCATATACTCTCACTCTAGTTTCTTCACCATCTTCCCCTTTAGTTTCTTTTGTTGGAGCAGGAGGTCAACATACAGCCACTGATCCATAACAGTTGAAGCACAGAGAAGTCCACCATGTAGAGCCCCAGAGTAACCAGCGGAGAAAACGTCTTGCCCTGAGGTGAAAAAAAAAACCTTCATATATGAAACTTTATATCTGGACCACATCCTTTATATTGAAACTTCTAAATGGAGGATTACCTGTCAGGTAGAGGTTCTTGACAGGCGTGTTGCACCTGGTCATGGCAATGTTCAGAGGCTGGTATCGCTCCAGACTGTGCTCTGCAGGCGGCATGGACGCATATGAGGCCCCCAGTCTATGCATGGTAATGGGAGTGACTGCATGCAACATTGCCAACTGCAAAAAGGTTTAAAAAAAAATAAAAAAATAAAAATAAAAAAATTACACAGCTTTGCTGCGGTCATTTAAGCAGCACTCACAACCAAAGTTTACCTTCTCCTTTAGCTTTGGGAAGTGGACGCAAGCCCAGTCAAAGAGATTATTAGCAAACCTCATCTTGTATTTTTCATAGTCTTCACCACTTTCAGTCTCACTGATGTCCTTCCACTGTTCAAACCACTTTGGATTGACCATAGTGTGGATCACCATACGTGACTGCCCTAAAACACGAACCACCCATAAAGACACTTCAGTCGGATCATTTACATTGATCATTTAGAATGCGCAAGAGAGTGTGAAGTTTAACCTGGGAAACGTGTGCATGAAGTGGGATCTCTAGTAGAGGGGAAGGAAACGTACATCATAGGGATGTTGTCAGGTGCAACATCCTTGTCTGAATTGAAGTACTCCTCCATCCTAAATAAATAAAATTAAGTTGCTACAGAGAATAAACAATTTTACACAAAGCGCGATTGATAGACTTGCACATCTACATTTCATCCATGTTGTTGCTCTTATAGAGTCGCATATTTGTTGAAGAGATGCCCAGTTCTTCCATAGTTGCATTAAAGCCAGCAAACACCTGGAAAAATCCTTTGCCTGGTTTCAGAGTATTCAGATAGTCACAGGCCTCTGGGAGAAGCAGATGTACGCGTTACCTCAGACAAATCTACCCAGCAATACAGAACTTGTTCATAGTTACTGCGATATCTTGTACACCACTTATCAAAGACATTTGATCACTTACCCGAATTTGCCTGGATCTCTGGAGGCAGAAGATTCTTGAAGGTGGCAAACATGCCAGCACTAGAAATGGTCACAGGAGCCCGTATTTCAACATCTTTACCACCCGTCTTAACAGTCACTCCTGGTCAAAGAGAACACTGATTTGAGAGTGGAACCCAATATATCAGCCATTCTACAGAACTAGTGTTTTGGGTGTTACTCCATAACATTTCGTTTTTATAGGTGTAAAACTGTGCTAGCTAACCATGTGCTGATTAGAATCTGTGAGCTGGGTAAAAGCATCTATAAATTGTTGCTACTGTAACGGTCATGACTGAAACATGTTCCCTTTTGTCACCATTGAAAAAATTTACAAGACGCAACAAATCTCAAATCATTTTAACAAGTTAAAACCATAATTTTAGAATTGTAGAACGGCCCATATATAAACTTTCAACAGACAACACTGTAACAGCCCCAGCTCATATACAGCAACTCACCACATGCATTTTGTATTTCATCAACTAGAATGCTGGACACAGGAGCATTGACTAGGACCTTGCCTTCATTCTTCTCCAAAACCTGAATGATGTGGTAAGGGATCTCACTGGCACCGCCTTCAGGATAGTACACACCACGCTTGGAATGGTGCAGGAAGAGGGCGTCGATCATGCAACTTGACTTTTTGGGTGGGACACCTTGTAGAAGCCGTAAATCCAGTTAAAACACACAAATGTACTGAATGCAAACTAAGTTGGGAATGGGGGTTACCATAAAATAGTTGAGAAAACACTGTGAGGAGGTCCTGGTTGCTGGTAAGAGACTTTACTACATCAGTTGTACTAGTGCGGGAGTATCTGAAAATTGGTGATATTAAATCAGCGATTCCACTCCACAGGATGAAGCGAGCAAACCAGAGCGGAAACATCTTCAGCATACACAGCAGATGGATCTTCTTAGAACAAACCTAAGAAAAATACAATTTACAGGACACTGAAGGACATACACTAATGCATGATAAATACAAGCTTTCGATCATTCAACAATTACCTTCATGATTTTGAAGAGCTCCTCCACTGCTTTAGTATCATTGGGAAACTGCTTCTTAAGATGAGCCTCCATTTGCTTCTTACCATTGTAGATGGTGTATTCTTTACGTTGAGCTCCTGTACCAATAACAACCGTGTCCACATGGGAACCCTGCTCAGCAAAATGCACCTGGCCATCAGTGATCAGATCCAATGCAACCTTCAGGAAGCTGTTCTCATGAAGTTGCCCCAAATAATGGAAACCTGACAAAAAACATCCACAGAGTAAACAATAGAAGTAAAGACATCTATATTTTGAGCATTTACACAGCACAATGAATGCCATTGAGGGCATCTTACCATAGTCAAACTCAAAGCCTTTTTCAGTGAAGGTCTTACACAGGCCTCCGGCCTGTTTATCTTGCTCCAGCACCAGGACTTTCTTTCCTAGTTTGGCTAAAATTGCTGCTGCTGTCAAACCACCAATACCACTACCAATCACAACAACGTCCAAGTTTTTGGGTACTTCAATTTCATCAAACTCTGTAAACAAGAAGTAATGTTAGCTAGAAGTAGATATTGGTCACTTGCATTACAACACTTTAAAAATGAAAAGTTTACAAACCTTTCCGAAGAAGTCTGTCTTTTTTGCTTTGGTCTACAACTAGTGGGCCTAGAGGACTGATGGTCCCCTTGCAAAGGCCAACTGTCCTGCCAAACAGATACCAGTATGTACCACGAGCCCAGTCCACAAGCCATTCTAAGAAAAGCAGAATCCACCACATCTTCAATTGCTAAAGTAAGATCAGCTGGTGTTTTCACTTTCAGGAGTGACTGCTGGAAAATTCACCTTTAATAAGGTGTTGAAAACTATTCTCTTCCCAGAGACTACAACCAAGAGTTTAAAACTGGTGATTGAGTTAAGGCCTTATTTATTAGTCTAAATTGTGGGTGGAGAGAATTAACTTGCTCGACTACTATTGGTGTGACTTGACCCAATGAGGTCAGCAGATTGATCCATCAGAGATCCACTTTCCTGCAGAGTTCAGCTCCAACCCTAATCAAACACACCTGAACAAGTTCATCAAGGTCTTTAGGAACCCTAGAAAGTCACAGGCAGGTGAGTTTCATCAAGGTTGGAGCTAAACCCTGCAGGAAAATGGATCTTGTGGCCCGGAGTTGAGAATTCCTTTCATAATGATACATTTGTTTTGCATAAAATGTGGGAATATGGTGAAGTAAACAAATCAGCTTGACCAGTTGTATTGATTTGGAGTAATGTTTTCCTCATTTTTTCTCAGAGAGTTGCAGACAGTCAAGCAACAAACACTAACCCATGCAGTCTCTTTAATATCACTTCATCTATACTTGCATCAATTATAGTAAATTGTTTTGGATGATAAATCAGTTAGTTTATTGATTTACTTGAAGGAGAAGAGTGTTTGTAAAGTGATAAACTACCACCACTGAATTGTTTGAGAAATGAATCAGCTGACTTTGCAAGTATCGTAACTCTATGCTGATTATCAAGCAAATATGTTTGTGCTGTGCGATTTGTCGTGCAAATGTGCATATGTGTAAATGCAAATTTCACAGGTCGATCATTGTCTGCATTGTCTTTTTTGACTATAAAGAACCTTTTTCTGCAATTTAAAGGTTTCATGGATGTGATTTATTTTTAAGAGTGTATGTGTCAGTAGGAGTTTACATTTTCCAAACATTCATTTTGCCATTAATTGTAATAATCCAGTGAGATTTTTGTTCGTGCAAGAAGTCTGACAACAGCCAGTGCTCCACACAGAGATCTGATCTTATCAAACACAAAGGATGGTTACACCAAATGTTGATTTATTGTAGTTAATAAAAGTGAATTGATAACAGAAAATCTATTCATGACATTATTTTTGACAGCATCCGCATTTTTACAGCATTTTTACACAAGTGCTTAAAACTTTTAACAGTACTGTAGCTTTGCAGGTAGGTTTCTTGAAGCATCTTGGAGACGTTCCCACAGTTCTTCTGGATTTAGTCTGTCTCATTTTGTTTTGTTTCTTCATGTCATTCCAGACAGACTGGATGATGATGAGATCTCTGTGTGGAGCATTGGCTGTTTTCTCCTTGTGCAAACAAAAATCTCACTGGATTATTACAATTATTGGCAAAGTGAATGTTTGGAAATGTAAACTTGATTTTCTACTGACACACCACAGCAACAGATAGAAATAACGTACTTAAAAACATTTTTAGCTGGTGAAAATACTAGTGTTTTAATCATTTCGGCCACCATCACCACTGTATAGGTCTATTAGGTTTATTGTTTGTACAGATGCTCTTGTGTTCACTTATCTCTTGTTGCACTCAAAGTTTCCCTCACAATACAACAATTCATACTGAATTCGTACATAAACCAGAATTAAAACAAAAAGATTTGCGTCTGACTTAAAGATGTAAAGTCTCTCGATTGCCAAAACCTCGGAAATTATTTTTGGTTTGACTTTGTCCTGTTAACTTTATTTACTTCAGTACTTTAGCTCGCGTCTACAAGCCTATACTCACAGCGTTGGATAGTCGCGCATGCGCGAACGGTGCTTGGCTACTCAACGCAGTTTGTGAGCATAATATTGTCGCCTACAGCAAATCGACAATATTATCAGGTAAAAGAAGAAATATTATGGGTGAAACACATTCTAGAGTCTACTTAAAATTATTTCTTTTGGGGAAGCCCAGTAGAAGCATTGGAGTGACTGGAATGGTTTGTTCACTTTGACACCCGTTTATTCCCCACGACTCATTCTGGCTTGTGTATTGATAGATTTATTGACTCCTAGGCATTTGCATTACGGGATAGCCTTTGAATCAGTCACTTAAAAGACTTGTTTAACATCCGTCACTGAGACAGTGCATCAGGATATTATTTTTTCCTTGTGTGCTGGGGAAATTGCTTTGCAAATATTTCTGTTGCCTTGGTATGACATATACAAATAGTAATGCATTTGGAGCCAAAAAGAATAATTGAGGCAGTAGTAATGCAGTCCATTTATTGATCACATGTTGCACACAAAATGGCAAAACTGGCTGTTTGGGCATTTGTACATTTTTAAAGAATGTGCAGCACACAAACATACAGCAAAAAAAGACAAACGTACAGCAAGAGATACCTTTTGATCAAACTTTGTACTTGAGCTCATCTTTAACAGCATTTTGGTTTTTACTCAGAGCAAGCAATCAGTTGTCACTAAAAATAAGACTCTAGTTTCTTGACCACCTTCTCTTTTAGTTTCTTTTGTTGGAGCAGGATGTCGATATACAGACAACGATCCATAACAGTTGAAGCACAGAGAAGTCCACCATGTAGAGCACCAGCATAACCAGCGGAGAAAATGTCTTGTCCTGAGGTGAAACAAAATGCCTTCATATAGGAAACTTTATATTTGGACCACATAATTTGATTGAAACTTATACTTGTAATGGAGTATCACCTGTCAGGTAGAGATTCTTGACAGGTGTGTTGCACCTGGTCATGGCAATGTTTAGGGGCTGGTATCGCTCCAGACTGTGCTCTGCCATTGGCCCATATGTAGCCCCCACCCCATGCATGCTAATGGGAGTGAGTGCATGCAACATGGCCAACTAAAAAACAAAACAAAAAAAGGGGGGAGGGGGGGGGTCACAAAAATAAATGGGATTACGCTTTGCTACACTCTTTTAAGCAGCACGCATAACCAAAGTTTACCTTCTCTTTCAGCTTTGGGTAGTGGACACAAACCCAGTCAAATAGATGATTAGCAAACCTCATCTTGTATTTTTCATAGTCTTCACCCCTTTCAGTCTCACTGATGTTCTTCCACTGTTCAAACCACTTTGGATTGACCATAGTGTGGATCACCATACGTGACTGCCCTAAAACACGAACCACCCATAAATACAGTTTAGTCAGATCGTTCACTTTGATGGTTTTGGATGTACAATGGAGTGTGAAATTTAACCTGGGAAACGACTGCTTGAAGAGGGATCCTTAGCAGAGGGGAAGGAAACGTACATCATAGGGATATGGTCAGGTGCAACATCCTTGTCTGAATCGAAGTACTCATCCATCCTAAAGCAAAGCAAATGGTTAGTGAATATAGATGCACTTTTAAAACAGAAAAGTGACTGATGCAAGTGCACACCTACATTTCATCCATGTTGTTGCTCTTGTAAAGTCGCATGCTCATTGAAGAAATGCCTAGTTCCTCCGTAGTTGCATTAAAGCCTGCAAACACCTCGAAAAATCCTTTGCCTGGTTTTAGAGTATTCAGATAGGTTTGGGCCTCTAGGAGAAGCAGATGTAAGCATTACCCCAAAAAAGCTACCCAGCAACACAGAACTTAAGAGTTATTGCAATACCTTGTACCGCACATATTGAATGCATTTAGCCACTTACCTGGATTTGCCTGGATCTCTGGAGGCAGAAGCTTCTTGAAGGTGGTGAACATGCCAGCACTAGAAATGATCACAGGAGCCCGAACTTCAAAATCTTTACCACCAGTTTTCACAATCACTCCTGGTCAAAAAAGACTGATTACATACCCATCATTTTATGCATCTGCAACTAGTGAAGCCCATAAATAAAAGATGACATTGTAACAGCCCCAGCTCATATACAGTAACTCACCACATGCATTTTGTTTTCCCTCAACTAGAATGCTGGACACAGGAGCATTGACTAGGACCTTCCCTCCATTTTTCTCCAAAACCAGAATGATGTGATAAGGGATCTCACTGGCACCGCCTTCAGGATAGTACACACCACGCTTGAAATGGTGCAGGAAGAGGGCGTCGATCATGCAACTTGACTTTTTGGGTGGGACACCTTGGAGAAACAGTATTCTAGTTAAAACACTAAACGTGCATTGAACAGACATGTGTGTTCTACTCTTACCATGAAATATTTGAGAAAACACTGTGAGGAGGTCCTGGTTGCTGGTAAGAGACTTGACCATATCAGTTGTACTAGTGCGGGAGTATCTGAAAATTGGGGATATTGAATCAGCGATTCCACTCCACAGGATGAAGCGAGCAAACCAGAGCGGAAACATCTTCAGCATACACAGCAGATGGATCTTCTCAGAACAGATCTAAGGAAGAGACAATTTACAGGACACTGAAGGCCATACACTTATGTTCTGATAAATACAAGCTTTGGAGAATTCAACAAATACCTTCATGATTTTGAAGAGCTCCTCCACTGCTTTAGTATCATTGGGAAACTGCTTCTTAAGATGAGCCTCCATCTGTTCCTTACCATTGTAGATGGTGTATTCTTTACATTGAGCTCCTGTACCAATAACAACCGTGTCCACATGGGAACCCTGCTCAGCAAAATGCACCTGGCCATCAGTGATCAGATCCAATGCAACCCTCAGAAAGCTGTTCTCATGAAGTTGTCCCAAATAATGGAAGCCTGACAAAAACATTCACAGAGTCAACTACAGAAGTCAGATATTTAGCTTTTGTTCATTAGACAGCACAATGAATGTCACTGAGGGCTTTTTACCATAGTCAAACTCAAAGCCTTTTTCAGTAAAGGTCTTACACAGGCCTCCGGCCTGTTTATCTTGCTCCAGCACCAGGACTTTCTTTCCTAGTTTGGCTAAAACTGCTGCTGTTGTTAAACCACCGATACCGCTACCAATCACAATGACGTCCAAGTTTTGGGGTACTTCAAATTTATCAAATGCTGTAAGGCAAGAAGTACTGTTAGGTAGCAGTAGATATTTGTCTCTTTCACTACAACACTTCAAAAATAAATGTTACGTACCATTTCGAAGAACTGGGTCTTTTTGGTTTCGATCTATAACTAGTGGGCCTAGAGGACTGATGGTCCCCTTGCAAAGGCCACTTCTCCTGCCGAACAGATTCCAGTATGTACCACGAGCCCAGTCCACAAGCCATTCTAAGAAAAGCAGAAACCACCGCATCTTCAATTTCTAGTATGTTGCAATGTTTCAGGAGCGATCGCTGGGAGAATCACCTGTACTAAAGTGCTGAAAACTCAAGGAGCTGCTCTAAACAGAGACTACCACCAAGAGAGCTGGTGAATGAGTTAAGGCCGTATTAATTAGTCTAAATTGTGGGTGGAGAGAATTAACTTGCTTGACTACTATTGGTGTGACTTGACCCAATGAGGTTAGCAGACTGATCCATCAGAGATCCACTTTCCTGCAGAGTTCAGCTCCAACCCTAATCAAACACACCTGAACAAGTTCATCAAGGTCTTTAGGAACCCTAGAAAGTCACAGGCAGGTGAGTTTCATCAAGGTTGGAGCTAAACTAAATGGATTTTGTGGCCCAGAGTTGAGAATTCCTTTTTTAATGAAATGTGGGAATATGGTGAAATAATCAAATCAATTTGTATTGATTTGGAGAAATGTTTTCCTCATTTTTTTGTTCCAGACAGTCAAGCAACGAAAACTAACCCATGCAGTCTCTTTACTATCACTTCAGCTATACTTGGATCAATTATTGTATATTGGTTTGGATGATAAATCAGTTAGTTGATTGATTTAAGTTTTGTTTCAATTTTAATTGTCTGAGAAATGATACAGAGCTGATTTTGCAAGAAAAGTATCATAATGCTTGTGAAGCATACTCTTTTATACACAGATTATCAACACTGAAGAGAGCAAATATGTTTGTGCTGTAGGGCTGCCACTAATTTATCGATTAATCTAAACAACTAATTTCCCACCAAAAAAAATCAACAATTTTACTTAACATTTTATTTTTAATAAAATCTATTAATTGGAGATGATTTTGGTTATTGAAATCATTAAAACCATTAAAATGTAATCCAGAAAAGTAATTTTATCTACCTTAACTCTTTTCTAATTGAATATATTTTAAAATGCAATTTATTCTATCAAAGCAAAATTTTCAACATCATTACTCCAGTCTTCAGTGTCACATGATCCTTCAGAAATCATTCTAATATGCTGATTTGCTGTTCAAGAAACATTTATTATTCTTTGATGAATAGAAAGATCTAAATCAGAATTTATCTGAAATAAAAAGCTTTTGTAACATTATACAGTATACCATTCAAAAGCTTCGAGTCAGTATAATTTGTTTCTTATGCTACAAAAGATTTCTATTTCAGATAAATGCTGTTTTTCTCGACTTTCTTTTCATCAAAGAAACCTGAAAACATCTACTCAGTTGTTTTCAACATAATAATAATAATAATAAAGTTTTTTTAACAGCAAATCAGAGTATTAGAATGATTTTTGAAAGATCATGTGACTGAAGTAACGATGCTAAAAATTTAACTTTAAAATCACAGGAATACATTACATTTTAAAATATTCAAATAGAAAACAGTTCTAAAATTGGAATTTTTTGCTGTACATTGGAACAAATAAATGCAGGCTTGGTGACCAGAAGAGACTTCTTTAATAAACATTAAAACAAAAAAAACAAACAAAAAAAAATTCTGCCATGCCCACACTTCTCAGTAGATGGCGCTACTTCCACAGCAATTTAGAAATGTTCAGAAATACCCTGTTAGTCAGATAAAAAGTTAAATCTCCCTAAAACATGTGCAGTAAAAATAGTATGCATGTCCCAAAATGGTTGGCTTTCCCAACATACAGCATGTGGCTGTTTCAATAGGTGCATTTTTGTATATTTAAACGGCAAAAATAATGACAAAAACTTCATTTTAAATGTCATTTGTTAAATTATACAGCCTTTTCATTTTTGACATTGGTGAAATGTCAGTCCAATGTATGTATGCCATAATACACTGGAATAAAACATTAATCTTTTTTTACAGCTTTTCAGATAACAAGGTCAATCTGAGGTCAATAACAGTGCAAATCTCAATTAGGACAAAGTGTGGTCAGGGTAGTGTAAAAAATCTGAAAAAAATTGCTGTAGATTAGTGAAGTACATAGCTTTTAAAAAAGTGAGGTGTGAAATATTCAGTGTTCTTGATGGCATCAAACAGAATTGCAAAGATAATAACTATTGCCAGCAAACTTTTAAACACTCTCTTGTCTACTGTTGTTTGTCAAACTGGTTGGTGCCTTAGGAAGCCCAGAAATTACACACTTCCCTTGAACACAAATTTTGTAACTGATTTCAAATCACACTTGTATGGTTTAGTCAAAACATTTTAAAATAAAATGTTAAAATAAAGTTCTAAAAGTATAATGTTGGAAAAGATGATAAATGACTAGCGTCTGTGTCAGTCGCCCTCCACCCACTTTTTTAAAATATATTTAGAAAAAAACAGCACAAGCTACTTCCCTCTTAGTGGTTTAACTTCCTTGTTGAGAAGCTGATAATCATCATTTTCTAACCACCACGTAAGCAGACAGAAAGTGATATAGAGTAGGATGATTTAAAGTTTAACAACTGTGGTGCTGCTCTGGGTGTGACCCACCACAGGAAGTAAGCATTCAGTAAGTGTAATGTCTTTCTTTTGTTCACTTGCTGAGAATTATTACCCCCTAAGATGAATACATTAACAAAGTGGTTCTTCATCAAAAATCCACCACAGTCTCTTTAAGCATAAACTTAATGACATTTTACAACAAGCACTATGTTTTGGTTATTGACAATATTCTTTCAGTATCCATCCAGTGAGGATAAATCCCAATGCTGAGACTCTCACGAGTTTATCCATGAGCCCTTTTCAGATCTGTGGAAGGATCCTACCAGAGCAGCATCTTGAACAAAATTGCAAAAAAAAAACAATTCAAACATTACTTTAAACACTTTTGAAATCCATTTTAAAAGAGAAGTTAATTCCAGAACAAAAATTTACAGATAATTTACTCACCCCCATTGTCATCAAAGATGTTCATGTGTTTCTATCTTCAGTCGATAAGAAATTGTTTTTTTGATGAAAACATTTCAGGATTTCTCTCCATATAGTGGACGTCTATGGTGCCCCTGAGTTTAAACTTCTAAAATGCAGTTTAAATGCAGTTTCAAAGGGCTCTAAACAATTCCAGCTGAAGAAAAAGGGTCTTATCTAGCGAAACAATCTGCCATTTTTTAAACAAATTGACAATTTATATACTTTTCAACCTCAAATGCTCATCTACATCGCTCATCTACATCTCAAAAAATTGTCCTACGTCACTGTAGAAGTACCGACCCAGTGTTTACAAACTAAACGTGCAAAGAAGATCAAACACCCTTTACAAAAAAAGGTAAAACAGTGATGTAGGATGATTTTGAAGTTGGAGAAGAAAATGAGATGGGAGTTTTTCGGCATACCCTAACTGTCTTGACCCAGAATACGCAGAGTTCATGCAGAGCTAGACAAGATGAGCATTTGAGGTTAAAAAGTAAAATGACCGATCGTTTCGCTAGATCAGACCCTTCTTTCTCAGCTGGCAGTTTGAAGCTGCACTGAATCTGCATTTTGGAAATTTAAACTCGATTAAATTTCCCTAACGATTTTGAAGTTAGAGAAGAAAATGAGATGGAAGTTTTTCGACATACCCTAACTGTCTTGACCCAGAGTTCACACAGAGCTAGACAAGACAAGCATTTGAGGTTAAAAAGGCAACACCATCTCACAGGACCTGAAGTGGGACATTCACATAGACTCCATTGCTAAAAAAGCCCAGCAGAGGCTGTACTTCCTCCGCCAGCTGAGGAAGCTCAACCTGCCACAGGAACTGCTGAAACAGTTTTACTCTGCCATCATTGAATCCGTCCTCTGCACTTCAATTACCATCTGGTTCAGCTCAGCTACCAATTCTGATCTCAGAAAACTACGTCGAATAGTCCGGACTGCTGAACGAATCATTGGTACAACCCTCCCTACCCCTCAAGATCTGTACTTATCCAGAGTACGAAAAAGGGCTGCCAAAATTACTCTGGACCCCTCACATCCAGCACACTCGCTTTTTGAACTGTTACCATCTGGTCGGCGCTACAGAGCACTGAGCACTAGAACGACCAGACACCGAAACAGTTTCTTTCTTCAGGCAATCCATCTCATGAACACTTGATCGTGGAACATACAACACTATACACTCTTTATTCATTTTTCCGTTATTTATTTAAAGCACATACTTACTTCCATTCAAATGTCTTTGCTATTTTTGCACATTGTCTGTCTTGTATACTTGTATATTGTTCTTTTTATAATATGTATCGTCTTGTCACGGTCATTCTGTAGCACTTTGGAGCTTCTGTCACTAAAACAAATTCCTAGTATGTGTAAACATACCTGGCAATAAAGCTCATTCTTATTCTGAAAAAGTATATAAATTGTAATTTTTTCAGAAAATGACCGATCGTTTCACTAGATAAGACCCTTCTTCCTCAGCTGGGAGCCCTTTGAAGCTGCACTGAATCTGCATTTTGGAAGTTTAAACTTGCAGGCATCATTGAAGTCCACTATATGTAGAGAAATCCGAAAATGTTTTTCTAAAAAAACATAATTTCTAATTTTCCAAATCCGTAAGACCTTCGTTCGTCTTCGGAACACAAATTAAGATATTTTTGATGAAATTCGAGAGCTCTCTGACCCTCCATACACTCTTAAAAATAAAGATGCTTTAAAAGGTTCTTCAAAGCGATGCCATAGAAGAACCATTTTTGGTTCCACCATAAACCATTTAGTCAAAGGTTCTTTGAAGAACCATCTCTCCTTATCTTCCCTCTTACCACAAAGTACCTTTTGAGAAACAGAAAGGTTCTTTGGATGTTAAAGTTTCTTTATGGAACCACTTAGACAAAAAAAGTTCTTCTATGGCATCATGAAGCACCTTTATTTTTAATAGTGTAGACCTACCATGAACAGGGTGCAAAAAGGTACCAAGCACATCAACAAAATAGTTCATGTGAGCTAAAAAGTTTTTGAAGCTATGAGAACACTTTTTGTGTGCAAACAAACTAAAACAACATAAATTAAATTGTTGATGTTCTTGGTACCTTTCTGGTCCTTGAACGTGGTAGGACCCTTGCTCACTATGGAGGGTCAGAGAGCTCTCGGATTTCATCAAAAATATCTTAATTTGTGTTTCAAAGACGAACGAAAGTCTTACGGATTTGGAAATTAGAAATCCAAAATGTAGATTCAGTGCAGCTTCAAACGGCTTTCAGCCGAGGAAGAAGGGTCTTATCTAGTGAAACAATCGGTCATTTTCTCAAGATGAACGAAGGTCTTACGGGTTTGGAACGAAATAAGTGTAAGCAATTAATGACAGAATTTTTATTTTTGGGTAAACTATGCCTTTAAATAGAACATGCTTTCGCATATTTCATATGCCTTTTATTCAATTATTAAACTTAAAATTGTGCCTAAGGAATAAAACATTAAAAAAAAACAAGACAAATCAAATATATATTTATTAAATGTATATTTCTCATTATGATGAATTTCCAGAGTTTAATACCACCTGGGGGCACTCCACATACTATAGTTTGAGAAGAACCGCATGTGGCACTCACTATTGGCCTACGCACCAACAACGCATGTTATCATAGTTGTTCAGACTAATGACTTTGCAAATGCTTTTTATTAAAAGCATCTTAGAAATGAGGAACATCACAAGCCATTTGTCATACAAAAGACAACAATTCTTGCAGTAGAGTTTCCTAATAAGCTAAAGCAGAAGTACAATCTCATTCTGAAAAGGGTTTTTTTGCAGTGATGCCAAAGAAGAACCTAAAGAACCAAAGAACAGCTTTTAGATTTAAAAAATCTGAAGAAACATTTTCCAAAGAACCTTGGAGTTTCCATGGATGTTAAAGGTTCTTCATGGAACCATATGCCAGTAAAGAGTCATTTAACTGTAAATGTCAAAAGAAAAGGCAGTAAATGGTCATGAAAATGTAAGTTATGACAGTTTCTGACATCAAAAAACCATGCCTAACATGTTGTGATGTTGTTAACAAATCATGAAGGACATTTGTTAATGTCATGATGTTCAGCAATATTCACTTAGCAATAGCTGTTAGTCTCTTTCACTTTAAGGGGCAGGGGATGGTCCAGCATATGAGGGAGGGACGGATAGGGAGAGCTCAAATTTAGTTGGGAAAGTGAAAGCAGAGAGCAACGAGTGTTGTTATTTTTTGTTTTGTTCTGTGCGTAGCAGCGTAGGTTACCGACAAAACAGTAACCCTCTTCAGTTCTTTAATAAAGCGACTGAGAACTAGTACCAAAATGCTACAATATCTTACTAAGGCGCTCAGTAACATTTCCTATTGTAGAAACTTTCATTCAAAACTCTAGTTTAGATCAAACTCTAGTTGAATACGTATGGTTGATTTGCATCATCTCATCTCCTCCTTACCCCAACGCCCATATTTTCTCAGGACTTATATCACTCTACTTCCTCTCTTCTTTCCTGTCATGGGTGCAGCAGTTTGCTAACTTACTTTCTGTGTTCTGTTTGAGGAAACCAAAAAACATCTCATGACGGCTTAATCTCTCTAGGGCGTTGCATTTCGACAACAGTAAGTAAGGCCTGTTTGATGCTTAATTTTGCAGTTTGCTTTTTGCATTTTGAGCATGACTAATTCTTTGTTCATTTTTTCATATATTTTGTAGTTTTGATAATAGTAACTGTAGCTTTAAGAAACAGTTGCATAGTTTCTATTTGCTTAACCGTTACTCACATTGAGTATTATCAAGAATGAATCAAATGTTAATACTGATTAACATTATTCAGTAAACTCTAGGATGACTTTATTTTCTCACTTCATACAGTAAGGATGATGATTCATGGAGGACTATGGTAGATGTTGGAGACAAATAACTACATTTACAACTAAAGGGAATATATTAAATGAATTCCAACAGATTAGAATTTATTATGAACACAAACTAAATTTTGAACAAAATTTCTGAACTGCTTTATCATACAGCAAAATGAACAGTAATTTATACAGTTATAAAGTATGATAAAAGTAGTGCATTATGCGTCATAAAACCAGCATTTCTGTATGTTCCTGTAAGCAACACCTCGCTGTAGAATCGACAGCGTAAATGTAGCGCACTGCGTGGGAAACTAAGCCATGTTTCATTGGGTGATGCGATAAAACCACCATGAACCAATAAAATGTCAAGAAAGCAGGTCAGTTGACCGTGTATGGCAGTTACTTCTCTGAGATGTGTCACCCACATCACTTCTGCTAAAACATCATCTGCATTTTTTCACACTTTTCTATTTGCAAAGCTGCTGCAAACCTACACGTGTATAGGAAAGGTTATTAAACAGATGGCAATGGCAAGCTCATTTCCTGCCATTTTCAATAGTTGTTTAGGAAGCTGAAATACGAGGAACTGTGATAATAAAGAATACTGTTTTACACTAGGAAATGCTTCAGGCAGTGTGTCTGAGGGGCCTTCTCCTGTTATTGGTGGGAAGCCAGGGTATGTATATTGCATACAGCTGCTTTTGCTGCCTATGATATCTCCAAATTCTGTGTGTGCAGTTTGCACAATAAACAAAATTGGAAGCCAATTGGAAAGCAGTTTCAGAGGAACACAGCTTTTTGATTGTATTTAAGACACAAGTATATTAGAATGATTTCTGAAGGATCATGTGACATTGAAAACTGGAGAAATAGGTGCTGAAAATTCAGCTTTGCATCACAAGAATAAATTACATTTTAACATATATTCCAATTGGAACAAATTGGAACAAAAGCCTGTGCCTCTTAAATAATTGCATTTTGTATTTATGCACTACCAGTCAAAAGTTTTTATTTTATTGTTGTTGTTTTTTAAAGCGATTTAGAGCAATGCCATAGAAGAACCATTTTTGGATCCACAAAGAACCATTCAGTTCTTTCTTACCTTTTTATAATCTGAAGAACCTTCTTTCACCACAAAGAACCTTTTGAGTAACAGAAAGGTTCTTTGGATGTCAAAGGTTCTTTATGTAATCATTTAGACAAAAAAGGTTCTTCTATGGCATCGTGAAGCATTTTTATTTTTAATAGTGTAGACAGCAAGGGTCCTACCACGGACAGGGTGCAAAAAGGTACCAAGCACATCAACAAAATAGTCCATGTGAGCTAAAAAGTTTATGAAGCTATGAGAACACTTTTTGTGTGCAAACAACATAAATTAAAAAAATAAACAAATTGTTGACGTTCTTGGTACCCTTCTGGTCCTTGAACGTGGTAGGATCCTTGCTGACTATGGAGGGTCAGAGAGCTCTTGGATTTCATCAAAAATATCTTAATTTGTGTTTCAAAGACGAACGAAAGTCTTACGGGTTTGGAAATTAGAAATTATGAAGAATCATTGTGACACTGAAAACTGGAGTAATAGGTGCTGAAAATTCAGCTGTGCATCACAAGAATAAATTACATTTTAACATATATTCCAACAGAGTGCACTAGGTTTTGGAACAAAAGCATGTGCCTCTCAAATAAATGCGTTTTGTATTTATATACTACCAGTCAAAAGTTTTTGAACAGTAAGAATTTTAATGTTTTTTAAAGAAGTCTCTTCTGCTCACCAAGCCTGCAATACTTTGATCCAAAGTACAGCAAAAACAGTAAAATTCTGATGAATTTTACTATTTAAATGAACTGCTTTCTATTTAAATATATGCTAAAATGTAATTTATTCCTGTGATCAAAGCAAAATTTTCAGCATCATTACTCCAGTTTTCAGTGTCACATGATCCTTCAGAAATCATTCTAATATGCTGATTTGCTGTTCAAGAAACATTTATTATTATTATAAATATAAAAAACTTTGATGAGCAGAAGTATCCAAACATCAGCATTTATCTGAAATAAAAAAGCTTTTGTAGCATTATACACTATACCATTCAAAATCTTGGAGTCAGTATAATTGTATAATATCTTAATAAATTATATAAAATAATACTATTATTTAGCAAGGATGCTTTAAATTGATCAAACGTGGTGATAAAGACGTATAATTTTACAAAAGATTTCTATTTCAGATAAATGCTGTTCTTCTGAACTTTCTATTAATCAAAGAAACCTGAAAAAATTCTACTCAGCTGTTTTAAACATAATAATAATAAATGTTTTTTTT
This sequence comes from Garra rufa, assembly GCF_049309525.1. Lineage (NCBI taxonomy): Eukaryota > Metazoa > Chordata > Actinopteri > Cypriniformes > Cyprinidae > Garra > Garra rufa. The sequence goes on along the minus strand of NC_133368.1, from coordinate 41,259,025 downwards.
TTGTTGTTTTTTTTTTCCGAGCAGGAAATATGAATATTAGAATGATATCTGAAGGATCATGTGATTGGAGTAATGATGCAAAAAAATTAGCTTTGAAATCACAGGAATAAATTACATTATAAAAATATATTACAATAGAAAACATTTGTTTTAAATACAATTGTATTTTGGATCAAATAATTGCAGGCTTGGTGAGCAGAAGAAACTTCTTTAAAAGACATTAAATATCTTACTGTTCAAAAACTTTTGACTGCTAATGTGTCTTTTAATTACATTATTAAATAACAGAACAAATGTCCATGATGCTGAATAATGCAAACAAAACAAACTGTTTCAAGACATAACTGAAGTTTAAACTGTTTGTTGCAGTCTACACGGAGGAACAATGTTTAAAAGCCTCTGTAAACACATGTGGAGACTGCATCAAGTCTGGACCGGGCTGTGCCTGGTGTAAAGATTTGGTAAGTGCTTTTTAATGTCTTGTGTTGTTAGTATCAGTGAAATCGATTTTCAGTGGTTGGGAATCTGTGAAACATCATATAATTGGCCTTCAGAAAATATCTGAACTCGGTCCATGCTAATATAATAGACAATTTCGATCCCTAGTCTCTCACATAGCTAGAATTTGACATGCGGCATAGCATAGTTGACTAACTTTTTACTGACGAGAAGTCGCTTAGTTGCAGAAAAAAATTTCACAGGAAGTGGCGAAATCACTCAAGTCTGTGACGTTAACGGCTGGTCTATGTGGTAATATAGTACATTGGGCAGAACATCCAAACGCTTACCTATCATACATCGACCTCAAATATAGCTTTTCATCTGAAATATGTAAGTAGTAGCGACTTTACATGGCAGCTCAATCAATGTGTGCTATTCAAGTGTCTGATTGTGGAAGCTGAATATTTTCGTTCACTGCATGACAGATGGTGGCTCTGGTGCAGTCACTTGCACAATCTGGAAAGACTCTTTATTTACTTGTTTATTTGTATGCACTTTGAATAACAGTGAAACATTGCTTTTGTAAAATAATGAAAACAAACAGGATGTCTCTGTGAACTTGACCGCAAAACTGTGTATACTTGTCTTACAGACATGAAAAATAAAGGCTACCTATAGAGAGTGAAATGTCTACTTTTAAATGAACCAATTCAAATAGAAAACAAATATTCTTAGATTATGAAATCTGTATGAAACATGCATGATGACGAATCAATGTGGCTAACTTCATCTCTTAAGCGAAAACAAAGAAAACACTAGTTTATCAATAAATTATTAAAACATAAATGCAGTCTCCTTGCTGTTTTTCCCTGAAACATTCATAATTATTATATCTGCCAGTGCCAAGCTTTTTTAAGTGCGCTTGAGCTCGTATTAGGCTATGCAGGTAATTAAAGGCTCATTATTATGATTTATATGGTTTATTAAACATGGTACTAATAGTCGACTAATGCTTAAAATGAATGACCAGAAAAATCTTTAGTCAAGGGAAGCTCTAATTCGGACTAAGAATCACTAAAATGACTAAGGTGATATTTTAAGTGGCCGGTTTGTTTTTACATGCTGTTTAGTGCACGTTTTTCAGAAAATACAACACTAGCATAGAAAAAAATGATAAATATGGCTCAACAATTAAAAATTAACAAATGATTATAATTTCAAAGATGAAAAACAAAGTTATGCTCAGTAATATCTTGCTTGATAACTCCAGCAATCAATATTTCTTCACAAGTGCTAATAGTATCAACTAAGTAGCTTTTAAATACAATTTTATTGATTGCAAGAAAAAAAAGTCTAAAAGTGTCATTATTGTAAGAGAATTTAATTGGAGCTTGAGAGTTTTACTATTCAACGTCAGCTATACGATTTGTAATATTGCAGTATCGAAATGGAATATCCACTGTTGGTTTGTCGAATTCTCAACACCTTTTTCAAGTAAAGAAAAACATAATGACTGGCGCATCACATCTCCTTCACATCATGCTCTCTGTCCCAATTTAAACCACAGAATTTCACCAAGGCCGGGGAGCAGGAAGCAGTACGTTGTAACACAGTTGCTTTGCTTGTTAAAAGAGGATGTAAACCCACTGACATAATAAATCCGAAAAACGATTTTACAAAAACAGCAAACAAGCCCCTAAGTGCTGGTTTAAATCCAGTGCAAATCCAACCACAAGAAATACAACTGGATCTTAGACCAGGTATGTTACATTCTTACAAATCTACTGTATTGCTCAACCAAAACAACTTTCCTTTTTAATTTAAGTTTAAACTTGACTTTTAGAGAACCGGGATGACTAAATTTGTGTTCTTTCCTTAGGGATGCCCTACACTTTTGATCTACATTTTAAAAGGGCACAAGGCTATCCAATAGATCTCTACTACCTAATGGATCTGTCATACTCCATGAAAGATGATTTGGAGAATGTAAAAAATCTGGGAAAAAATTTACTTTCTGAGCTCAGTGGAATCACCGGCCATGCCAGGATAGGTAATGGTATTTAAAAAATGATTTAGACTAAATGTATATTATAATATTATACATATTCAGAGTTAAAAGATTATGGCAATGGCTTCATGAACCAACCTTGCTGATGCAGGCTTTGGTTCATTCGTTGACAAAACACTTCTTCCATACACCGACACCAATGAAGCGAAGCTCCAACGGCCGTGCTCGGATAAAAAAGAACCGTGTCAGCCAGCATTTGGCTTTCAGCATGTGCTTCCATTGACAACCGATGGGGACAGGTTCAAAAATATGGTAGCCCAGCAGCATATATCCGGAAACCTAGACCCCCCAGAGGGAAGCCTGGATGCCATCATGCAAGTCGCAGTCTGCATGGTGAGACTTAGATATGTTTCACACTACATGCATAAATTGCAAAAATTTATTTTGGCAGCCATATTAAAGGGATAGTTCACCCAAAAATGAAAATTGGATGTTTATCTGCTTACCCCCAGGGCATCCAAGATGTATGTGACTTTGTTTCTTCAGTAGAACACAAACAAAGATTTCTAACTCAAACCGTTGCAGTCTGTTAGTCATATAATGGCAGTCAATGGGCACTAAACCTTTGAAAGTAAAAAAAAAACATGCACAGACAAATCCAAATTACACCCTGTGGCTCATGACGATACATTGAAATGATTGTTTTTTTTTTTTTGCGAGAAACTGAACAGTATTTATATCATTATTTACCCCTGATTGATAGCAACGTCCAACTGTCCTGAGCGTGTGCTCAGCATCCGACGCATTACCTGTGTACGCGCTCTGGCGTGGTATACGCAAACGCTGGAAGGGGAAAATGATTGCTGCAGTCCCTCCACAATTTTACTAAGTTTATGGGTGTGTTGATATCCAGCCGAAGAGCAAGCAACCAACTTCAAGCGATCAGGCTCAGAAGTTGGGAATCGGTGAAAAGTCAACAGTCCCGGATGAGTTCGCACAAGCAAACGTAATCTTTTAGCTTTTAAATCGGTTTGAACAATCAGGATAAGCGCAAGTATTTTGAATAGCCACTATACCCACAATCTCTGTGCACTGTGTAAACAATGAGTGTCATACACACGCGACAGATCGCTTCCGGTGTTTGCGTATACTACGCCAGAGCTTGTATAAATGTAACGTGCCGGATGCTGAGCATGCATTTAGGACAGTTGGACATTGCTGTGTATCAGAGGTAAAAAATGATATAAATACTGTTCAGTTTCTCGCAAAAAATGATTGTTTCGTGTCTTAGGACATTAATGTACAGTATTGTCACGAGCTGCAGGGTTTAATTTGGTTTTGTCTGTGCATGTTTTTTTTTACTTTTAAAGGTTTGGTGCCCATTCAATGCCATTATATGACTAACAGACTGCAACGGTTGAGTTAAAAATCTTTGTTTGTGTTCTACTGAAGAAACAAAGTCACCTCACATCTTGGATGCCCTGGGGGTAAGCAGATAAACATAAAATTTTCATTTTTTGGGTGATCTATCCCTTTAACAGATCACATCAGCCACACTATAGCCATGCTTACATGGACACTTTTTGTGACCCTGTAAGCGTGTTACATGGACACAAAACATAATTTTTAAGCCTAGCTATTTTGGGTCCTAATTAGGAGATATGATGTTCTTTATCATGAAAATATATATAAAGCAAAATGTGTTACCTATGCAGAAAGAGATCGGTTGGGGAAACAGCACTCGGCTGCTGGTGTTGGCCACCGATGATGGCTTCCACATGGCAGGGGATGGAAAACTTGCTGCCATTCTGGAACCAAACCAAGAAACCTGTCAGCTGGTCAACAACAAGTACAGCAAGAGCAACCTCTGGGTATGATTTAATACTTTATGGCCCGGTATCACAGACAGGGCTTAGACTAAGCTAGGATTAGCAGATAGTTCAATTAGAATATTTAAGTCATTTTTGCTTAGAAAAAAACATTACTGTTGTGCATCTTGAGACAAAACAAAGGCACCGATATATTTTTTAGATCAGTCAGTGCAAATTTCTTTCAGTTGAAACAGCTCAGACTTACATTTTAGTCTAGGACTAGGCTTAAGTTTAGTCTGTGAAACCGGGGGTATATTTATGTGTCATATATCAAATGTTTAGAATATTCATATTAGAAGCATTTGCACTAAACTAGGGAAGTCATAGGTTGGCTATTGTTAACTTGAACTAAAACCATAAAAAAATCACTACTTTAAATAAACATTAACTGAAAGATTTTGCATATAGTACACATTGCAAAATCTGCAAAATGTTAAATATTTTACTAAAATAAGAGGGATCATACATAATGCATATTATTTTTTATTTAGTACTGACCTGAATAAGATATTTCACATGAAAGACGTTTACATATAGTCCACAAGAGAAAATAATAGTGACCCTGTTCAAAACAATGCATTAAGAGACAGGGGGTGAAAAAAAACTTGAATTTGAAGATCAGGGTAACTTTAACTTATTTTGTCATCTGGGAAACATATAAGTATCTTCTGTAGCTTCTAAAGGGCAGTACTACATTTTTAAAAAATCTGATATTTAGCCAAAATAAGAAAAAATGTACACATCATTCTGTTCAAAAGTTTACACCCCTGGCTCTTATTGGAGCATCAGTGAGCTTTTGAACCTTCTGTAATAGTCAAGTCAAGTCAAGTCACCTTTATATATATAGCGCTTTTAACAATACGGATTGTGTCAAAGCACTGAACAGTATTAAAACAGCACAATAGTGTGTAAGTAACGCATTATTGTAAACAATCAATTAGAAATCCGGAAATCACCATAGTATATGATATCGCTGGAAAGTGTCCCCAACTAAGCAAGCCAGAGGCGACATAATAGTTGCATATGAGTCCCTCAGTTGCCCTCAGTGTGAAAAGATTGATCTCAAAATCATACAGTTATTGTTGAAAAGGGTTCAAATACACAAAAATGCTGAAAAACCAACTAATTTGTGGAACCTGAAATATTTTTCTGAATAACAGCGGGCAGTTTAACTGTTCAGGACAAACAAGGAACTCAGGGACAACTATCATAAACAAAATTTTACAGGCTTGAGGAATTTCTTCAAATTTGTAGCCCTAAAGTTGTACATAAGCAAAATAGTTTATTTATTAGATGCTATCAGTACCTTGATTACACATCATGTGAAAATATCAAAACTGTAATACAGTTCATGTTTTTAGGACTACCCATCTGTTGGACAAATTGCTCGCAAACTGGAAGAGCAAAACATACAACCCATTTTTGCAGTCACCAAAAAAATGGAAACTGTGTACACAGTAAGTACAACATGCTTAGCTAAACTATGCAAATAAATGATCTGTAAAAAAGCTATGATTATCATTTCACTTCACCTTTTGCTTTATTTCATTTACACACATTTCACATTAATATTCTTAGTAGCTGAAGTACTATGGTGTACTTGACTTGTTTCCTTAACAGGAGCTGAGCAAACTGATCCCTAAATCTGCAGTAGGAGTGCTCTCTGAAGATTCAAGCAATGTTGTCAAACTAATTGTGGATGCATACAATGTGAGTGCATGGAATTTCCACTTTGCACAAACATTTTTTTAAAGTAAAAAACTGCAATATGGATCTTTTCTGTTTAACACCCTTATTAATGTCCTATGGGGTTTGAACAGAACTTGACCTCTGAAGTGATCATGGCTCATGAAGCCCTCCCAGACTTCATATCTGTGAAATACAAGTCAAAGTGTGAAGGTGGAGATAAACTCAGTGACAGGGGGAAATGTGATAATGTGAACATTGGTAAAGAGGTGAGTAAGATTAGTTCAATTGATCAAGTGCAGATGCAAATCTCGGGTTTGCATTTTAGAAAATTTTAGCAAATGCAATATTATATGACTTTACACTGTGCAAATAACCTTACTCTTACTATAATCTTTTCAGGTGATTTTTCAGGTGACAGTAACGGTAGCAAAATGCATTGCCAGTCAGAGCTTCCACATCGGGCCATTGGGCTTTAGTGAAAAGCTGAAGGTGAATATTGCGACTCGATGCGAGTGTGAATGTGATGATAACAAAGAGCCTCATCCTCACTGTGGGAGAAATGGTAGAGTCGTCTGTGGCGGCTGCAAGTAAGAGAAAAACATCAGTTACTCTAATTGCTTTCTTTTTCATAATTTTTTACTGACTTAAAATGCCAGCTTCCCTGGGAAATTCAGACAACATGTCTGGGTCATACCTATAAAAAAAACATAACTAAAATTTATTTTTATATCAGGGGGTTTCCTCTGAGGAGGCAAGTGAGGCAGTACAAAAATAAAACAATGCCAATATTACAAAATATAACATTAAAAAGTGTATAAATCACTCATTTTTTATAAAGAAACATTGCCCAACAGCGACACCAGCAGGTAAAGTTACAGCAGGAATCAATGTCTCTCTCGCCTCCCCTGAGCGCATTGAGTTTTAACAGTGTTCGGTGGGTAATTGAGCAAACGTTAATGGGAAGACTTTAATTTAAAAAAAAATTAAAATAAGTAAACAACTTACACACTTATATAATATAATATAAGATATAATATAACTGCATTTGGTACATCAAAATATGACTTAAAGTTCATATTTGGTTTTAATAAATAGAACATTGATTACATTGTAAATGTAATATAAAATAGAATAGACTGATAGTGTAAGTAATGTTTATTTAACCAAGAAAATGTGACTGGGACATATTTTCTAAATTAAATTTTATTTTAAATTAAATAAAATTAAAGGACCTCCTCATTTCAGAACACCACCACATACCATATATGTAATATATATATTTATATATATATATATATATATATATATATATATACAAATACATATATACACTATCAATCAAATGCTTTTGAACAATAAGATTTTTAATGTTTCTGTTTTTCTAGCATTTTAATGTTAATGTTTCTGCTCACCAAGCCTGCATTTACTTGATCTAAAATACAGCAAAAGCAGTAAAATTGTGAAATATTTTTACTAATTAAAATAACTGCTTTCTATTTGAATATATTTTATAATACAATATAATGTAATATAATGTTTTATAATATAATACAGTTTATTCCTGTGATCAAAGCTAAATTTTCAGCATCATTACTTCAGTTTTCAGTGTCACATGATCCTTCAGAAATCATTTTAATATGCTGATTTCAGATCAAAAAAACATTTTTATTTTTTTTCAGGATTTTTTGATGAATAGAAAGATCAGCATTTATCTGAAATAAAAAGCTTTTGTCACAATATACACTATACCCTTTAAAAGCTTGAAGTTAGTATAATTTCAAGGATTCTTGAAATTGATCAGAAGTGATGACATTTATAATGTTACAAAAAATTTCTATTTCAGATAAATTCATCAAAGAAACCTGAAAAAAATCTACTCAGCTGTTTTCATACTAATAATATTAATAAATGTCTTTTGAGCAGCAAGTCAGCATTTCAGAATGATTTCTGAAGGATCATGTGACTGGAGTAATGATGCTAGAAATCACAGTAATACATTTTAATAAATATATTAAAATAGAAAGCAGTTATTTTAAATAGTGAAAATATTTTAAAATTGTACTGTTTTTGCTGTATTGTATCTTTAAAAACATTAAAATCTTACTGTTCAAAAACTTTTGGTAAGTGTATATAAAATTTCTGATCTATAATTTACATGTAACATAAGCAATCTATCAATACAACAGAAAAAAATCTATATATTTAATGAGATGTTTTATAATATTCTTGACCTATTGCAGGAGTATCTGCATATATCTGTAGTGTCATAAGCAACTTCTCTACGTCCACAGGTGTGATGCAGGTTTTTTAGGACAGCGCTGTGAGTGCAAACTAGGCCAAAAGGACGAAGCTTCATTAAAAGCACAGTGCCGAAAGGACAACGGGACCGAATGCGAAGGCAAAGGAGATTGTCTGTGCGGAAGGTGTCAGTGTCATAATACGGATAGTGGTGGCAATTTCTACGGCGAATTTTGTGAATGCGACGATGAGCACTGTGAAAAATTTGAAAATAAACAGTGTGCAGGTGATTTATGTAAAAAGCTCATATTTAACATGCTTTATGGTTCATTTTTTAAAATCAGTTCTTAAGTGCAATGTGATGTCATTTTACAGGTCATGGCAAATGCAAGTGTGGTAAATGTGAGTGTGATCCAGGCTACGAGGGTTCATCGTGTCGCTGCGCAAAATCCGATGAGGCTTGCAAGACCGATGGAAGTGTTTGTTTTAACCGTGGGAAATGTGTATGTAACCATTGTGAATGTGAGAGAGGATACAAGGGACCCTACTGCAAAACATGTTCTAATTGCCAACGTCCGTGTGAAGAGTCAGGGTAAGAAAAAATTTGATCACATATTAGATCGTAAAGGCATTTATTTTCAATAAAACCAAGGAAATAATTGAAAAGTATAAAATTGCCTCACAGGTGTTTATCGGTTAGGGTTAGGCTTAGTGGTAGGTGCAGGAAGGGTTTTATTGTCCCAATAAGTCACCACCCTTTCAGAATTTTAACAAAAATCATTATTTACACTTAATATGTCACTATTGCATACTGCACTGCTGTACTCAGGTGCAAATATCTATCAGAAAATACTGCTATTTTTACATAGTATAAATAGAACATATCTCTGGTTGCACTTAGTGTAAATAGCATATCGCTAAGAAAATACTGTTATTTTCACTTAGTGCAAGTAGCCGCTGCCTAAAATGTTAAACGGGTCCTATTATGCTTTTTCACCTTTTGAATTTTAGCCAGTGTGTGGTGTGTATGTTTAGGCATAAAAACATCTGCAAAATCTCAAAGTCCACTCCAAAGGGAGATATTTAGTTTTTTTTTAATTCTTTTTCAAGAGCTACAACAAACAGCTTCTTTGGACTACAGCATTTGTTTTTTTTAGGATGCTATGATGTCACAACACGGTCCATTAGAATATCATTCAAATAAATCCCGACTATGGAAATTCAAATCGTTGGCGGGTGGGGAGGGGCGAGGTGGGGGATTCACCTAACTTTAGCGATGTAGCATGGACAGCCATTTCTAGGATGCTTCAGCGAGCTGAAGGGCGGCTCGTATAAATACGAGCATTAACTAAAGTGTCTGCGAACTGCTTCGGTTGCCATGCTGGAGCCGTTCCATTGATGGGTGTGGTATAGAGGGTCGAAACACATGCGGAGCTGTGGTTGATGTAAACACAAGCATTGTCTAAAGTGGCGATCAATGGTTGCTCCATCAGAGCCACGGCGTAGACGTGTGCAGTGTGTGGTAAGAGATTTATTCATCATACAGTGTAGATAGCTTTATTAGCCTTATGTGGGGGCACAATAATTGAGAAATCATGTATTGGCGGTCTCGCAGGCTGACGATAGGACCAACACTACTGTAGTGTATTATTTACTCACCCTCAGTGCATCCTAGGTGTATATAACTTCCTTCTTTTAAACGAATGCAATCAGAGTTATATTAAAAATAATCCTGGCACTCCTAAGCTTTAGAACGGCATAGACAAGTGTTTCTCTCTATCTGCCTCACATGGCTCCGGAGGGGTCAGTAAAAGCCTCTTTAGCGATCTGATGTGTTTTTGTAAGAAATATATCCATATTTAAAATGTAAGAATCACTTTAATCTAGCTTGCACAGTTGTACACAGAACTAGCTGCTTGGGAAGGGGCGTGGCAGGACTGAAACACCGTCTATGCTTTTCGCCAATTGCAATGCAGTGCTGCTACTAACCAATCACAACACATTTTGTTTTTCGGAAGGCGGACCTTCATCAAACCGGGAACTAATCGAGCCATTTGTGCCATCCTGGGGAGAAAGCTATTGTAATAATGTAAATTATGTGAAAAATAATGCGTTTGAACCACTAAGCATGAGAGCATAATCTAGTGCACCCCCAAAACAAAATAAAGACTTTGTAAAAGAGCATATTAGGACCCCTTTAAATAAAATGTTTTATATTTTATATATGTGTTTAAAAATGACTTAACAATTCTTGACCTGTTGCAGGAGCTGTGTTGAATGTATGGCCTTTGGGACAGGTCCATTTGAGAAGAACTGCTCTGCAGCCTGTAAACATCTGCAGCTTAAAACGGTTGAAAAATTGATCAGAAGTGACTGTCGAGTCAAAGATAAAGAGGGCTGCTGGATGATATTTACAATGACGGAACTTCTAGGATTTGACAACTACTTTGTGAATGTCCTCAAAGACAGAGGTAGACACAACATCTGAAATACTAAAACATGTACTAGTTACTTGGGTTCTGACATCGTTTACTCTCATGTCAGTCTAAAGTTGAACCCTGCAGTTACTTTTTTTGTTTGAAACACAGAAGTAGATTTTTTTTTTTTGTATAATCTTTACACAGTTGAGGTCAAAAGTTTACATACACCTTGCAAAATGTTAATTATTTTACCAAATGAGAGGGTTCATACAAAAGGCATGTTATTTTTTATTTAGTACTGGCCTGCGTAAGATATTTCACATAAAAGATGTTTACATATAGTGCACAAGAGAAAATAACAGTTGAATTTATAAAGATTACCCTGTTCAAAAGTTTACATACGTTTGATTCATAATACTGTGTTGTTACGTGAAAGATCCATAGCTGTGCATTTTTTTTTTTTTTTTTTTAGTGATAGTTATTCATGAGTCCCTTGTTTGTCCTGAACAGTTAAACTGCCAGTTATTCTTCAGAAAAATCCTTCAGGTCCCATAAATTATTTGGTTTTTCAGCGTATGAGTCCCTCACTTGTCCTCAGTGTGAAAAGATGGATCTCAAATCATACAGTCATTGTTGGAAAGGGTTCAGATCCACAAAAATGCTAAAAAACATCTTTTACACAAAATTTCTTTTTGACTTTGACTTCAACTTTACAACAAAACAGTAGCTTATAGTGAATAAAAGCTTCAAAAGTAGTCATAATAGGCTTTTTTATAATGTTTTTTTGGAGCTAGGCAGCATAAATAACAGTAAAGAGGTTTGCAACAACATGAGGGTGAGTAAATAATGGCAGAATTGTCATTTTTGGACAAATGTTCCAGTTTTAAAAAGCATCAAGCTTTCTACCTTTTTGTTTCTTGTGTTAGAATGTCCTGAGGGGCCAAACATAGCAGCAATCGTAGGAGGTTCTCTGGCAGCTGTGGCGTTGATTGGTCTTCTGATCCTCCTCATCGTCAAAGGAGTTCTGTATGCGAGCGACCTTAGAGAATGGAAGAGATTTGAAAAAGACAGAAAACATGAAAGAAGCTCTGTAAGCTGTTTTCTTTATACATAATACCCCTACAGTTCATATTCAGCCAATCTGCCTAAAACTGTTCAGTATTCATGCTTGACTTTTTATTAAGCAGATCATGTTTTCCTCTTTCTACAGGGTACCAACCCGTTATTCCAGAATGCTACAACCACAATTCAAAACCCAACATTTTCTGGAGATTAGTAAGAAAACTTGTTGGTGCTGAACATATGAAGCACATGGTGGATACATATGATTTCATTCAATAAAATAAGGAGCTTTAACTTTTCTTAATGTCCAATAAGATTTTTTGCAACCTTAGAGAAGCATGAATGTTCGCAAATTCTTTTGAGATTTTTACACTGGTGGTTTTGGTTTAACATCATTAAATGTATTTAACAGTTTAACATTAAAATGGCTTTTTTATGTTTTGTGTAATGTATAAAAAGTGGTCACCATAGTTTTATTTTTGTATACACAAAAATATATACAAAGAAATCTAATTGTATACTTGTTGAGCTTTAAATGTATCAATTTAAAGAGTGCAAACTTTACTTTTATATAAGCCCCAGCTGGAATTCATTTCTAAATACATTTGTCACTAAATTTGTATATTGCTTCATGATAAACAAGAACCCCCAATGGTACCGTTTCTGAGTTTCATGTGTGGAGTTACTCTTGCAAAGGATTTGGCAATTTAATTGCCGTAAACATTGCTATGTCTCTGAAGTTGTGCATTTGTAACACATTGGCTTTCCACATTATGAAGATAACAGACTTGCAACTTAAACATTTGCTTAGCTTTGCATTGTAACCTGCCTGTTGGTCTTTCAATGTTCATAACATCCAACATAGGTTATACAATATGTCTGTTTGTACTGCATATAAGGGCTCTATGTCTTAAATATGAATAAAGTTGGAATTACAACTGTACTTTGCAGGAACTGCCTTGTGATTTTAATTAATTAAGCACAAAACCTTTTTAAAACTGTAAATAATAAGTAAGATTGCATTTTGATTTCTAAAATTCAGAAATTTGAAATAAGAGAAACATAAAATAAATGCAAATTACAGAATTAATGGATTTTATATTTTTGATATCGTAACATTTTTATATAAATTATTAGAGTAAAATGTGACCCTGGTCCACAAAACCAGTCTTTAATAGCACGGGTATATTTTAGCAATAGCCAACAATACATTGAATGAGTCAAAATGATAATTTTTTTTTCTATGCCAAAAATTATGATATTAAGTATAGATCAAGTTTCATGAAGATATTTAGTACATTTTCTACCATAAATATATAAAATTTTTATTTTTGATTAGTAATATGCATTGCTAAGAAATCATTTGGACAAGTTTAAAGGCGATTTTCACAGTATTTAGATTTTTTTGCACCCTCAAGTTTCCAGATTTTTAAAATAATTGTATCTCAGCCAAATATTGTCATATCCTAACAAACCATGCATCAAGGTAAACCTTATTTATATAGCTTTCAGATGATGTATAAATCTAAAAAAATTAGCCTTATGTCTGGTTTTGTGGTCTAGAGTCACAAATAGTATGTAACACAACCATTTTTATTGTTGAAAATAATAAGAAATTTATCTTCAACATATAATGTTGCATTGCAAGCATAAATTACACTTTAAAATAAATTATAAAATGTATTAAAACATTGTATTCAAATAAATCTTGGTGACCATAAGAGACTTCACTTTAAAAATATATAAATAAATAATATTCCAAATATTAAAATAAATGAGACAATACCGTTAATTACTGACATTGTTTTTCAGCATTTTTGTGTATTTAATCCCTTTCCAACAATCACTGTATGATTTTAAGATAAATCTTTTCACACTGTGGACAACTGAGGGACTCATATTCAGCTATTACAGAAGGTTCAAATGCTCACTGAAAACTTTTTAAATTTTAAGATCAGAGTAAATTTTACTTATTTTGTCTTCTGGGAAACATAAGTATCTTCTCTAGCTTCCGAAGGGCAGTTCTAAATGAAAAAAAAAAAAATGTATATTTAGGCAAAATTAGAAAAATGTACACATCTTCATTCTGTTCAAAAGTTTTCCACCCCGGCTCTTAATGCATCGTGTTTCCTTCTGGAGCATCAGTGAGCGTTTGAAACTTTTATTAGTTGCATATAAGTTGTCCTCAGTGTGAAAATATGGATCTCCAAAAAAAAAAAATTCCCCTTTAATTATAAACCTGAACCCAAAGTTATGCATTTTTAGATCCCATGGTGCTCAAATTGGGTAGTAGACCTTTACATCTGCCCTCAAGAAAATACCAGATGAAGGCATTTTAAACATGTTGTTATTTAAACATTCGAACCTGCTTTGTTGCGGTCATACCTCGGTTTACCTGTACATTTTTTAGATTTGGCACAGCATGATGAAGCCCAACCTCCAATGAGGCCTAACACACTCTGTGGCACATTCACAAAAGCAGGTTCATGGAGCTGAACTAACACCGTGTTAACGTGTGTCCTGGTTATGTAAGAGAAGGGGTTGAGTTAGAACTAAAGCCCTGGTGGCTGACTGCTTTCTCCCTGGGCGCCAACGGCTGGTTAATGAGTTCGAGGAAGGAGAGGGGAGCGGCTGCATTCTGGAGGCTGAAGTTCACCTAGAGACAATCTGGAAGTGAAAAGATAGGAGCGGAGCCCAACATTCGGCTGCCTAGGACAGAAACACACGGCCTAACGAAGGTAGGAAACATTCCCTGGCAATGCATAGAATCGCTTTAAACTGTAAAAACAGAACAACTATTAATTTCAGAGATTTCTGATGGAGTTCTAATCATGTAATGTAAACCTCATGCTTTATCTAATGTAAGAGCTTGTGCAAGCCCTATTGTGGTGCCATTTTATGGTGGAATGTGTGTTGCAGGTTAAGGGAGGGTCTTGTAAGTAATAAATGAGTAAATCCAGAGCAATTTTGAGAGCAATTTGACTTGTTTTCCATGCATCCTTCACAATGTCATTCACAAAGACTCTACTGTTGGTTGCAAGGGGTCAAAGAGAGCATGGCAAACAGGGGGGACTACACTACATCTCACTAATAATCACCAACCCACTTTTGATGGTCTGTTTAACTCTCAAAAGATTTGACCAGCTCATTGGTGCCCGGGTACTTTCTACTTCACTTGCCAAAAACCTCAGAAAGGATGGTTGGCATTCATGCTATAGGCTACATGAATGCATAAAGAAAATACACTGAGGTTCACCAATCAAGCTTTAACTTTAAATTAAACTAATTCATAACAGAAAACCAGTGAAAGTTTGGACACACCCACATATTATTTTTTTATTACGATTTCCACATTTCATTATTATAGTAAAAAACATTAAAAACTATGAAATCACAAATGGAATAATGCAGCCAAAAATGTACAAATCAAAACTCTTTCATTGTATCTTCTAGTTTTAAGTTATTATAATATATATGATAAATTGCTTTTTTATGAACTTCGCATTTAGAACTTTTCATTTTGTACAGAAATTCAAATTCACCAAGCCTGCATTTATTTGATCCAAAGTACAGAAAAAAACATTAAAATTTTGAAATATTTTTAGTATTTAAAGGATTTTTTTTAGCATCATTACTCCAGTCACATGATCTTAAGAAATCATTTAATTTTTTTGATTTGCTGCTCAAAAAATTATTATTATGTTGAAAACAGCAGATTTTTTTAGGTTTCTTTGATGAATATAAAGTTCAGAAGAACAGCATTTATCTGAAATAGAAATCTTTTGTAACATTATAAATTATAAATGCCTTTATCATCACTAGAAATGTCTTTATCATCACTCCCTGTCCAAACTTTTGACCTGTATTAGTTGTAATACCACAGAAGTGAAGGAGTTAACCAGTAATACATTCCAGCCCAGATTACAGAGTATTTTCGCACTCTTTGAATTTAGGCTTAAAGAAGTATTGTAGCTTTTCAGAATAGTCCATGACACAAACGGTCTTTAGTTTAAAAGGATAATTCACTTAAATATCCTGCCATCATTTATTCACCCTTATGTTGTTCCAAACCTGTATGACTTTTACTCATCTGCAGAACTCAAAAGGGGATATTTTTATGAAAGTTTCAACAGTTTATAATCACAACTGGGATCAAAACACTGTGTGAAAAAAGACATTTATCAATATATCTTCGAGGTCTGCATAAGAAATCATACATGCTTGGAACAACATGACAGCATTTTTATTTTTAGGTGAGCCAACCAGGTTTATGACGAAATAAGCTTATGTAATCTTACTAACTGCCATTATATTGTAGTTAGATATGACCTCTGGCTTTTGATTCTCTCCTTCTCCTTATGTGTATATTTGTTTCAGATCAGATATGAGATACAGTATGCAGAGCTAAAGGGAATGCATAATTCATGAATTTCTAAAAATATCTTAATTCTTCCTGGAACACAATTCCTCATGCTTAAGCAAAGAAATAGACACTGCACTTGGGTAATTTAAGAAATGTCTTCAGGTATAAGCAAAGATTCCTGGAAAAAAAAACTGGCAAAATATATGGAATTCCCTATAGATTCTATAATACCTAGAAATATTATTTTATATCATTAATAATTTTTTAAATATGTTAACAATTAGGTAAAAGAAATAGAAAATTAAAAAATTGTATTTTAAAGTTTAATTTAAAGCCAATAAATCCCAGAGCTGGAAAATGTTACAAAATAATGAAAAATTAAATAGTGCATATAATTTTTCCTGTTATGGTCATTAAATATTCAAGAGTGAAAAATGGAAAAGGAATTCAGTGGTCAAAAATAAAATAAAATAAAATAAAATAAAATAACCCGTAGCAGATCTATACAGGTGGAGCTGGGGAAGGTGGAGGATATATTTATATATTTATATTTATTTAAACTTCTTATTCTAACATAAAAGGTCTTTAAAGTTGTGTTTTGGGCCATTATGCTTTGGCACAGTACTTGTCAAATGAACTAAAACCGAAAGCAGAATGTGGCTTAATCCCCTAATCAAGTTTACTTTCGCGGCGTTTCAAAGCAAAGCACGCTCTTGGCTCAGGCGATCAACTCATGATCCAGTGTTTTCCGTGCCTCAGAACGGCTCAGTTCACAGTGAATGTAGTGAACTTATTTATTGCATGTGCTTTGAGTTTAGCGCACGTTTGGGAATGCAAATGCCACCAGTTATGTTTTACTTTCGCGGTAGATGATTACAGCATTTCACTAGATTTCACTATTCTTATTATTTTTGTCCAATGGCAGTCTATGGCAACCCTATAAACGGAACATAGGACAATTATGAAATTTGGCACACTTGTAGTGATGGTCATGAATTGTGATCTGACCAAATTTAGAGACTCTAGAACCAACTCTATAGCGCCACCACTAGTTCAAAAATTCAACATTTAAATGGTAATAACTCTTGAACCCCTAATTCTAGAAAAATGGAACTTAGTACACCTGATTCCTCTCCTCATGCTGAGCACATTCAATAGCTTACATTAAGACTCCACCCATTACAGTAGCGGCCAGTTTGAAAAGTACAGTATTCTGTTTTTTCGCTACTCCTCCTTCAAAATTAATTCAATTCTTCTTAAAATTGGCTCAGATGATCTTTGGACTGAGCTGAACAGATGTGTCTGAACAGATTTTTTTATTCATCTTTGTTCAAAAGTTATGTCGTGAACCTAATGAGCTTAACCCAAAATTGGTTCAGAGGCTGTATCTCGGCCAAACTTTGTTAAATCAAAACAAAACTTAATACACTTCATCAACACCATGATCTGAGGGTCCATGCCAAAGTTAGGAACAGCGCCACCTATGGGTCGTGAGATACCGAAAAATGCACTTTTTTGCTTATAACTTTTGAATAGTTGGTCAGAAAATCACAATATTGGTGTCATGCCAATTTTGCCAGGATTAGCTGAACCTGTGTCCGCTATTTTGAAATTCGTCATAAATTGCGATATCTTTTCAACCATTTGACATATCTGCACAAAAATCGGTATGGGTCATCAACACCATGTCCTGAAGGCACCCTTAGAAGTTTTAAAAGAGTGCCACCTAATGTTCCAGAGATATAACGATTCTTGCAAAAACACATAACTTTTGATGAAAATACTGTCCAAATTTTGATATTTTTATGTCCTTTGATTCCCTGGGTTATGCCAATTCTGACGATGTCTCATTTGTAATTTTCCATTAGTGTGTCTGCCATATTGAATTAAATGAAAAACGTTTTTTTTTTTTTTTTTGCTACTCTACCTATAAATTTTGTTCAATTTTGTCCAAAATCAGGTCATATGATCTTTGGACCGAGCCGCACAGAAATGACTAAACAGATTTTGTATATTTTCTACTGCTCCCATGAAATACCTCCCCAAAAAAGACCGTGCCTATGCTTGACGATTTATGCTAGTTAGTTTAGCCTCCTAATTGTTTACTGTTCTAACCGGTTGTTATTCATTCTAATGTGTCTCTTCAGCTATCAGGTTAACCGTAAACTACTTTATTATTAAGTTAGCTTAGCATGCTTATCTGTCTAAAATCCCAAGTCATGCTTTTGTGAGCTTATTCTCACTCCTAAACTTCTCTTCTGCAGCCGGTTGAATGTGTGTCAACTAAGTGGCGCACTCTGCTAAGCCACTGGCTCCAAACCTTTCAAGTCATGGGTTCGAGTCTGGTGTCGCACATTGTGCTATGTAAATTAAAAGGCTATTGCTTTGAAGATTTTCAACAAATTCAATGTGTAACAAGTGTTTAACCATGGGAACTACACATTGTTTAAAAGTATCCAAATAAAATCCAACGTTCATATACTGTATGCCCAAAATGGCCATAATGGGCTTGGCCCCGCAATGGCTGCTAGCAGCTATATTTTTACAGTACAATTGTTTTGCAACATTTGGCTATTACTGTCATAGGAAAAACAATAATATAACATTGTTCTTATTATTATTTTCTAATTAGTTTGGGTTCCTAAAACACCAGAATGAATGTTATTTAGATTGAGACAGTATACCACAAATGAAAAGAGAGTTGAGTCCCCTTTAAAGTTCTGGTACAAGTCAATTCACTGACTTTTTTCTGCCTTAAAAGGATTGGAGCTGTTCATTTTAAACTCACACAGTGCATTAGTTATATTTATTTCACTTTAAAATGTACAAAATGTATTTTTTTTCTAAGATCTTCATTAGTCTTTTTGTTTCAAATATTGCAATAATATCGTATCGTGGACTTCATATTGTGATATTATCGTAACGTGCGATTTTGATATCGTTACATCCCTAGCGGCACCAGATGGGCTGGGGGTGGAGAGGTAAACAAACATATTTGTTTCGCTCTATTGCTCATCTAAGTGGGGAGGGGGCGAGGTGAACGACTTATGCTTGTAACCACAGATATGACACACCTGTATGCATATCACCTGCGCTTTCCATATATGGCCCTGAATGAATGAACGCAGAGAGAGATAAAAGTGCAAGGGTTGTAAAGCAGAGAGAGAGAGTGAGTTACACAGTCTCCACCACTGTCTGTGAACCAGCAGCACCTTTACCTGGCTGCCTCTTTCTCGATTCCTCCAGTGGCAGGTGAGTTCCTCTTACTCTCGCTCTTTCCATCGCAGAAAAAGACTTTGATGCTCATTAAAGTGATTCATTAGCCAAGCAGACTGTAAAAGTTGACCCTGTAAAATAAGAAAAAAAGAAAAACCCAGTTGTAAATGAAATGCATGATACAGCAAGGTTTCTTATTTGAAATTCAAGAATTAAATACATTTTTTATTTAGGAAGCGGTTGTGTCTAAATATTTAGAATGAATTAATATTTTTAATTACACTTCTATCATCAGTGGCAAAAACCCCCCAGCAAAAACAGCATTTCCGAGTGTCTCTTCTAGGATAAAATGTCCTTCTAAACTAAATGTCTTTCGCTTGATATTATCAGTATACAGTGCATCTGGAAATATCTGTTTGGTTTTTAAGCTTGTTTGCTCTTATTAGTTCATACCAAATTAAGTCAGTGTCTAGATTATTGACTAGTGACCAAAATTTTATATGGAGTCTTCATGTTCGAATAACTTGACAATGTGCTATTTTTCTATTTTACATTGTAATAAGCCTGCATTGCATAATATGTTTTGGTCTGAAACAGAAGGTTGTATTGCCCATGATAAACAGCTTACCGGAAGAATATTAATCAAGGTTATAGGGAAGGTGGTGGAGATGAGACATGAACACAGCACTGTCACGCCTGATCAAACACTGGGCGGTTGCATAAAAACTCTGCACACTTTACTGTTTGCTCTGACACGCGGCATGTAGTCATTCTGGAGGGCAGATAATTTGTGAAATGTCATTGTGACTGTAACAGCAAAGCAGAGCCTTTAAGACATTATTGCCCTAACAACGTAACTTCTAGGATTTAGTTTGGAAATATGAACCTTTGCACTGAGCAGAGGGTTTGTGAGCAGTGACTTAAGGGTCAGCACAATCTGCTCAATACAACCCCCTAATAAAACGCAACCATCCAATCAAACAAGAGAGACTGAGTCATCTGTATTATCACACCATATCAACATCTATGCTGGAAGGTACCAGGCAAACATAAAAAGATGTTGATAAGGAAGCTCATAAATTTGGGATATGCAAACAGAAAATGAGCCTCTAGGGCGTGTGTAGATGTGTATATATATAGGGGGGTGTTTATTGTATGTGTGTATATTATTTGCTCGACTACTTATAAACAAATAGATTTTGGTGTAATTATTTTGATGTGAGAAGAAAAAGACTTTTTTTTTTAATAATGACCACATGTATATAAATAAACCACAATGCGAAGATGAATAAGTGTCACATTGACTGAAATGCCATTACCATAACATTTCATGTAAGAGTTATTATCAGGTGCGATGACCCCACATGATTTGATACTGGCTTCCTGCCTAATTTGTTAAAAACAATACCACAAATTGGATGATAGTAACTATGCAATGGCAAGTTTCTTAAATCAGTGTAACCAGGATGTGGATGTGAGGATAGAGATGATGTGAAATAATTGAGAAGTCATGGTTTTGAAACAGAGACACTAAAGTTTGCAGCAGATGGTTGGTTTGCACACAACAAAGACAAAGCAAACGCAATATAATCAAATTTTTATAGTCCCCTGACTATCATAAACTATGTACAACTTCCTTAAGAACATAACAATAGTCTGTTACCTGAGCAAATATAGAGAATATTTATATAATAATTAATGAAAATGGATTAGTAATGTAAAAAGTTATTGAAATCTTTATGGTTTAATTCTTTAATTAAATCTGTACTGATTAAATGCAAATAATCAATAGCTAGTTCAGTGCAAAAAAAAACAGTTTTGTCTTTTTGTTTGTGAGTAAAATATTTAAACATCCATTAAAAAAGACACAAACTGTCACGCGGGTGTGCAGGACGAGACGAGACGATAGACGAGATTAACAATCAACAGTAAATTTAATAGAATTCTCCAAGATGAACAAGGCAGGAACAGGCAGGAACACAGAGGGCTTTCACACACATCCAGATAACGTTAAAGACCGACAAAAGACTAAACTCAAAGACAGACTTATAAAGGGTAACTCATTATCAAACACAGGTGACACAGATGACTAATGATTACAAGGACAGGTGAAACAGATAATGGCTAAACACAGGGCTAAACCAAATGAACACAGAATGGCAGGGGAAGACAATGGGAGAAACCAATGACAGACGGGGTTGTGACATCACGCCCCCCTCCGGAAAGGCGCGTCCTCGCGCCGTGGAGAAAACGAGAGGGGCGGAAGAACAGAGTACATAAGGGAGGAGGCTTGGGCGGAGGACGGTACCCCTGGAGGGGGACAACAAACAAAGTCAACAGAGTCCAGGGGGGCGACGAAGGTGGGAGGAGCCAGGGGGGAAACAGGAGGGGCCTGAAGCAGGAGGAACTGACCCAGACCACAGCCATGATGACGGCCCACGGTGGAGCCGACGGAGGGAGGAGCCATGGTGGAGGAAGGCGTGCCGACTCCATGGGGCCGACCGACAGAGGCGGAGCAGATGGCGGAGGAGCCCGAGGCGGAGACGGAGAGCCGATGATCCGGGGTGACGCCGAGGATCCGGAGGGCCAAGGTGGAGCAGGCTCTGGCGCCCGAGGCGGAAGCGGAGTCCCGGAGATCCGCGGCGGAGCCGGAGCGACAGAGGATGGAGGCTGTGCCCGCAGGAAGGAGGAGTCCCAAGGAGCCGGTGGGACGGCGCGACGAGGCACAGCCGGAGGAGCAGAGTCCTGAGGAGCCGATGGGGTGACGACTGACCAGGGCGGAGCCGGAAAGACGATGGAGCCCGGTGGAGCTGGTGGATCGACGGGCGACGGTGGAGAGGAGGGCGTCGAGAGCCGTGGTGGAACCGCGGGGTCGAAGGGCCGAGGCGGAGTCCAGGACTCGGAGGCTGGAGGCGGAGCTGAGGAATCCTCCAGCCGAGACGCCGATGGAAGCTGGTAGTCCCGCGGCGAGCCCACTGCACAGGTGGATGACTGAGGGTGAGCAGGGGGACTGACAGGTGATAGCGGAGATTCTGGAAGGCTGGGCGAAATCAGCGATGACTCTGGACGACTGGACGGAACCAGCGGAGATTCAGGACGGCTGGACGGGACCAGCGGAGATTCAGGATGGCTGGACGGGACCAGCGGAGACTCAGGATGGCTGGACGGGACCAGCGGAGACTCAGGCATAGGCAGAAGAGGGCGGGTGGGTGGGAAGTTCAGGCAGGTCAGTGGTTCTGTGGAAAAGTCTATTAAGTCCCCAGAGTGTTGCTCATTCTCACCCCCAGTGGTGGTGCAGTGGGCAGGGCTCTCTGTAGCCCTCTCTTGCTCCACGTCACACTCCACCGTCGCGGATGTAGCAGTCGGCTCTCGCACCTGGTCCGATGGGTCCGGCTCTGGCTCTGTCGCTCTCGGCTCGGGCTCTCCATCGTCGGTGGGCTCGGGCTGCAACTCCGCTTGTCGGGGTGATGTTGGGCTGGGTTCTGGGTCTGGAGTGGGGCTGGTGTCATCCTTCGCGGTCAACGAAGCTCTGCTGGACACCAGCACCCACTCGATGTAGTCGGCGAGGCTCTCTCGAGGACCCTCCCCGGACAGCTGCCTCTGGATGTTATCATTAAGTCCCACGCGGTAGAACGTGCATAGGCAACTGTCCGGGTAGTGCGTAAACGGGGCGAGGAATATAAAGTCTCTGGTGTGGTCCTCGAGAGAGCGGTTCCCCTGCTTCAGGAGGAGGATGAGGACGGCGGGATCATTCATGACGGGGGAAAAAAAAATAAACTAAACACTGATACAAAAAAAACGGAAAATAAACGCAGGGGAAGACGCCGTGAATTTTTTTTGGGTCGGTCTTTCTGTCACGCGGGTGTGCAGGACGAGACGAGACGATAGACGAGATTAACAATCAACAGTAAATTTAATAGAATTCTCCAAGATGAACAAGGCAGGAACAGGCAGGAACACAGAGGGCTTTCACACACATCCAGATAACGTTAAAGACCGACAAAAGACTAAACTCAAAGACAGACTTATAAAGGGTAACTCATTATCAAACACAGGTGACACAGATGACTAATGATTACAAGGACAGGTGAAACAGATAATGGCTAAACACAGGGCTAAACCAAATGAACACAGAATGGCAGGGGAAGACAATGGGAGAAACCAATGACAGACGGGGTTGTGACACAAACATTCGAGAACCAAACTTGCATAAGATATTTAGACTTGTTTTCAAAGATTTTATCTTGAATTTGAAATTTAGTAAAATAGAATTCATTAATATAATTATTTTGCATG
Organism: Garra rufa; assembly: GCF_049309525.1. Lineage (NCBI taxonomy): Eukaryota > Metazoa > Chordata > Actinopteri > Cypriniformes > Cyprinidae > Garra > Garra rufa. Next base: position 41,235,421 of record NC_133368.1, on the reverse strand, counting down.
AAGAAAATGAAGCTTATTTTTAGGAAGATGTTTAAATTTTGATATTATTTTCCTAACAATTAAGCACTTTTATAAAACTACTATATATGTTGAACTTAGCTTTTTTCCCCTGTAGATTTAATGCATAAATCTAGCTAAACAATTCTAAAAATGTGACCCTGGACCACAAAACCAGTCTTACGTAGCACGAGTGTATTTGTAGCAATAGCCAAAAATACATTGTATGGGTCAAGCTGACAGATTTTTCTTTTGTGCCAAAAATCATTAGGATGTTAAGTAAAGACCAATCTTCCATGAAGATATTTTGTAAATTACCTACTGTAAATATATACAAATTTAATTTTTGATTAGTAATATGCATGGCTAAAAACTTCATTTATCAACTTTAAAGGTGATTTTCTCAATATTCAGATTTTTTTTGCACCCTCAGATTCCTGATTTTCAAATAGTTGTATCTCGGCCAAATATTGTCCTAACAAACCATACATCAATGGAAAGCTTATTTATTCAACTGTCAGGCGATGTATAAATCTCAATTTCAAAAAATGACCCTTATGACCTTGTGAATTGGTCCAATGTCATATATAGAAAACGAAAGAAATAAACCTCCATTAAAAAGTGCCTAAAGAAAATAAACAAAAGAAACAATCCTAATACATGATAGTCTTTTTCAAGTAAATTTATCAAGTTGTAAGGACGTTTATGAAAAGTAAGACAGATATACTGCTTAAGCAAACAATTATTCGCAGTTTGAACTATGTGCTTGGTACAGTAGATAAAGTGAAGGATTGTGGGGCTTGATGACACCCTCAGTCACACAGTGATAACTGCTCTAGATACAGAGACATAGTATTTTTACTACAGATTTGCATCAGATATCTGACACAAAGCTTTCACTTCCTTTCCCAGAGGTGGCTGACTATCTTTCTTCTGTAAGTAAGGCTTCAACTGTAGCTTTAGTTTCTGGGTTTACTAATGCATGAACTGAAGTGCACTGACTTTTTTAGGCTACACCTAACAGGAAGGAAATCATTAAACAATATATTTAAAAAAAAAAGTTCATGCAGTTTAATAGTGCTCAGTTTCCAAAAGTCCAAAAATGACAAAAACAGGTCTTCTAAAGCCATTTTATAGCTTCATGGGATGAACAGATTTCATTATTAATTAAAAAATAGTAATTATTAACCTGATCAATCCATTTAATTCCAAGTTTATGTATTGTAATATCAAATAGAGCATGTTTAAGAAAAAATTAACTGTTTCTCTACTATTTTTACATGTTTTCTTAGCAAGGTCAGATGAAGAATAAAGTAACGATACAACATTAGTTTGTGTGTGGTTGTGTATCAAAGGGAAATTAGATGCACAATCATATTTAAGAATAGCTCATACACAGGATATATATGCTTTGTAGTTCAAAGAAAACAATCTGGATCATTGAACTCAAGTCATTTCTATCCAACCCTCCCTCTTTTGCTCTTCCAGGTATTTCCCTGAGACTTAAGCTGGCACCATGCCACAGGATGTCAAGACCAACGTTCCCAAAGTCCTCAATAAAACCACACCAGGACTTCAGATATGGAGAGTGGAGGTGAGTAGGAATGACTACTACTACTTCAAATCAATGCATTCAATATCTGAGATACTGACATCTTAAGCAAATCACTGAACTAAATCTTCTTTTTAATTTATTGTTCAGAATATGGAGCTCGTGCCCTGTCCATCTACAACATACGGACAATTCTTTGAGGGAGACAGCTATATAATACTCTACGTAAGTATCAGCAGTTAGTGACCTAATCGACTCAAGTGCATTTAAACTAGGCGCTAAAGGAAAACATCTTATTTTTAGACTCACAAGACCAGCAACAACTACACCTATGACATCCATTATTGGTTGGGCAAAAATACTTCCCAGGATGAGCAAGGAGCAGCAGCGATATACACCACGCAGATGGATGAACACCTAGGGGGTGCTGCTGTGCAGCATCGTGAGACCCAGGGCCACGAGAGCCCCACCTTCCAAGGATACTTCAAACAGGGCATCATGTAAGCCATCTCCTGACTGATTAGCATTTTATTACATGACAATTTAGCATATCCTTATTGCTGCGATTTTTCCATGTTTTACTTTTGATTATTCCCAAATGTTGTTCTGATTATAGTTTATAATACAAACTAGCAATTCTGACTTTTCTCAGAATTGTGAGATATAAACTTGCATTTGCAAGTTATAAAGTAAGCATTGCGTGATATAAATTCACACTTGCAAGAAAAAACTCAGCATTTCAAGATTTCGCAATTCAGAGACATACATTTGAAATTCTGAGAATTAAAGTCTGAATCAAGAGATATAAACTCACTAAATTCATTTTTTTTTCACAATTGTGAGTTTATATCTCACTATATGACATTTTTCTCAGAATTGCGAGTTTGTATTTTGCAAATCTGATTTTATAACATGCAATTGCAAGTTATTAAGTCAATATTGTCAGATATAAACTAGCAATTCTAAGAACATATCAGTCTTTTTCCCCCTCAGAATTGGACTTCATGACTCGCAATTACGAGTTTATATTTCACAATTCTGAGAAAAAGTCAGAATTGCAAGTTTATATCTCGTAATTCTGACTTTATAAATCACAATTGCGAGTTTATATCTCACAATTCTGAGAAAAAGTCAAAATTGCAAGATACTAACTTGCATTTGCTTTTTTATCTTGCAATTTTCTTGCAATTACAAGTTTTTATCCCGCTATTCTGACTTTATAACTTGTAATTGTGAGTTTATCTCATAATTCTGAGAAGAGGTCAGCATTGCAAGAAAAAAGTCAGAATTGTGAGTTTTTATCTTGCAAATCTGACTTTATAAATCGTAATTGCGAGTTTATATCACGCAATTGAGAAAAAAGTCATAATTGATTATTTATATCTCGCAATTCTCAATTCTGACTTTATGAATTGCAATTGCGAGTTTATCTCATAATTCTGAGAAAAAGTCAGAATTGCAAAAGAAAAGTCAGAATTTTGAGTTTTTATCCCGCAATTCTGACTTTATAAATTGCAGATTTTGAGTTTATATCACGCAATTCTGAGAATAAGTTATAACTGCTTATTACACGGCTCTTTGGAATGCTTGATTCTGATTGGTCAGTTGAGACATTTGCAGGTTCGTTCTTTTCAAATAATCACCGCTCCAAAGTAATAACGCATAGCCGGTACTACTTGTATGTTTAAAATCCCTCCGTGCCAACAAAGATTACCGTTTGGCGCCATCTTGTGACAAACACTGGACAACCACAATTAACAATGCAAAATTTCGACATTAATCTATTTAAATTGTCTTACTTACGTACATAGTTTGAATGTTAGTCACGTGGTACTATATTGTTTCGCGGAAGGCTGCCTGTACATTATCCCTTACTTATTTATTTCTCGCAATTCTGACTTTATGAATTTCAATTGCGAGTTTATATCGCACAATTCTGAGAAAAGGTTTTTATCCCGCTTTTCTGACTTTAAAACTCTACACAATAATGAGAAAATAATGAGAAAAGAGTCTGAATTGCTTGTTTATATCTCGACTTTAAGTTTATCTCAGAATTATAAGAAAAAGTCTGACTCCCTTTTTAGTCTGACTTTATTCCACACAATTGCAATTCTGAGAAAAAAAATATCTTTAAATATCTCAAAAAGTTTCCCAAAAAGTTTATATCTCAAAATTCTGACAAAAAAGTCTGAATTGTGACACTGCAAAACTCGCTAGAGAAAAGAACAGAAAAAAATTAAAACAGACTTTCATACATTGTAATGAGAATGTATGGAGTGAAAAATGGTCTACATGTAATATGGTGTAGGTAAAAATATTGTTTCTATTTTATGAAAAACACAATGTAAATTTTTTATTTTTTGCTTTTTTGTAGTAAAATATGACCTTGACATTATTGAGAGCAGCAATCACTTATAAATAAATCATCAGGGGAGCTCATAAACACTCTGACTCTTTGGACTTTCCTTTAATCATAATTTCCACCACTGAGCTTCTTCATTTTAAGATGCTGTAAGAAGCATATGACTTTACAATGCTTCTCTTAGTCAGAAATGTGGAAGTTTACAAAAACAGACTTCTTCTTTTCATTTCACAAGCAGTATTTAAATTTGAGCAAGTAAACATGAGTAACATTTGACAACAATGTTAATCTCTTTATTCCAGATACAAAAAAGGTGGAGTCGCATCTGGGATGAAACAAGTGGAGACCAACACGTACAACATTCGCAGACTGCTGCATGTGAAGGGAAACAAGCATGTGGTTGCAGGAGAGGTAAGAGTAGCCTCAGTCACAACAGAGGAACTCACAAACCCACTACAAAACAAAACAAAACCAGCGACGTAAATAACCCAGGTGACATTTCACAACTCCTTTTTTTAATGTGTAAACTACATAAAACCATTAAAAATCATCCAGTCCATGTTAATTTTAAACACATTTTAAGCTACTTTTGAGTGATTTACTTTTTATTTTAGGATGAACCATTGTCTTTTCTTTAAAGACTATGGGCCAGATTTACGGGGGGAATTAGCGTTAGAGAACAATTCCATAAAAGCGCAGATGAGAGGTGAAAATTCTGTGTGATTTACTAGCAAGAACAAAGACGCAGTCAGATAATTTCCATAATGACCAGCACAACCTACCAAGAGCTGCGTAAATTAGCGCCTGCTTTAAGACATGTTTTTTTTTTTTTGCCCGTTAAATAATGGCGCAAATACCAGTAATTTGACAAACACGAACTATTTGACATTTGTAAATTGTGGAATTCATTTTAATACTCTCTCCTCCCATGAATTTTGCATCTGAAAGGGAAATAACTATGTCTATGGCTTTTCATGGCAATTCTTCACTGCACATATTTAGTAAATCCTGACAGTACTATTTTAACATCAAAAGATACTTACATGGGCGCAAGCTGTTAGTAAATCTGCCCGTGTGTCTTATCCCAGACTGAAATGGATATGGAGCTATTTGTAAACTGATGTTCCCCCAAAAAATTTAAATAATGAGGTTCAATCCCTTTATGTTCAGGTGGAAATGAGCTGGAACAGCTTTAATCAAGGTGATGTGTTCCTGCTGGACCTGGGGAGCCTGATTATTCAGTGGAATGGACCCAAGAGTAACCGAATGGAGAGGTTAAGGGTAAAGCATTAGAATTAATTTTGCAATGCAAAAATACCCATATTTAGTCACATAAACTCTCACTTTTATTGCTGTGATTTTTCCATGTTTTACTTTTGATTATTCCCAAATGTTGTTCTGATTATAGTTTATAATACAAAATAGCAATTCTGACTTTTTTCAGAATTGTGAGATATAAACTTGCATTTGCAAAAACAAAAAGAAAAAAAAGTGAGAATTGTAGAATTTATCTCATAATTAAGTTTATATCACACAATTCTGAGAAAGAAAAGACATAATTGCTTGTTTATGTCTGACAATTTTGAGAAAAAGTCAGAATTGCAAGAAAAAAAGTCAGAAATGTGAGATACAAACTCGCATTTGCTTTTTTATCTTGCAATTCTGACCTTATTTTTTTGCAATTACAACTTTTTATCCCACTAATGGACCCAAGAGTAACTGAATGGAGAGGTTAAGGGTAAAACATTAGAATTAATTTTGCAATGCAAAAATACCCCTATTTAGTCACATAAACTCTGACTTTTTTGATTCTCCCACTCTTAAAAGGTGCTTCATGATGCCATAGAAGAACCTTTTTTGTCTAAATGTTTCCATAAAGAACCTTTGAAAGAATGGTTCTTTGTGGAACCAAAAATGGTTTTTCTATGGCATCGATGTGAAGAACCTTTTAAAGCACCTTTATTTTTACAAGTGCAGGGTGTATATTTGTAGATATGCACAGTAAGTTTACTAAAGTCTTTTGTTTTCATAGGGAATGAACCTAGCGAAGGACATCCGTGATCGAGAAAGGGGTGGACGAGCACAAGTGGCTGTAGTGGAGGGAGATGATGAGAAATCTTCAGAGGAAGCAATGAAAATAATGTTTCAGGCACTGGGAGAGAAAAGGAATATCAAAGATGCTATCGCAGATAATATTGTGGATGAGAAACTCAAGACTGCCATTAAACTCTTTCAGTGAGTTAAATTCAAACTTTCTTTTTTTTTTTTTTTTAGCACTCCAACTAATACAAGTATCTTAAAGTATTTCAGATGCTCAGGGGAACCTTGTAGTACAGGAAGTGGCTGTAAAACCTCTCACACAGGAACTACTGAAAACTGAGGTATGACAAACTCCGACCACTCACCCAAACTAAACACCACAGAGGATAAAGCAATTCTGATTAAAGGCCATGATAATAGCATAGGCTCCAGTGATATATATATTATATATATATATATATATATATATATATATATATATATATATATATATATATATATATATATACTGTCAAATGTCACCTATGTCAAAGTGCACAGGTGCAGTTCATTGATCGCAAATGATGAAATCATGTTAGGCTCATAAAAGAGTTAACTCATGATAAGAGGTAGCATCAGCATAATTTGTACGCCTACATAGTGAATACTATGCTCACGAACACAGTTTGACCTGGTCATGCGATTGCGATGCAAATATAAAAGAATATTGTATAAAAAAGTCTTCATAAAATGCTTCTGTAGTTGAACATACTTTAACTTTAAAACAAAAAGGAAGTTCGATGAGAGAATTGTATTGTGATATTTAATTTTATTAATCAGGAATTGAGTGGATTGTCAAAAGTGAATGTTAAAGCTAAGGATGGAGCTGAATAGTTGGAGGAAATAGGCTGAAAAGAAAGAGAAGCTTGTTACTTTAACACCAAAAGAAAGTTGTTTCAAATGTATTTTGATTAAAGCTAATGACAAATGAATAACATGCACTAATAAATTGTGCACAATATACTGTATTTAACCCTTGTGTGACCTTATGGACATTTTTGTCCATTTTAGTTTTGTTTTTTGTTTTAAGTGTGCCTGTGTTAATGCCAACTGCATAAATCTTGGCTCAGGTGTGTATTTTTATTGAAATTTTAATATTTCACCCTCATTTCCTTCAAAAAAATCAATTTTACCCTCCGTACAAAAAATACTCACACTCAGGAGGACAAAACTGTCCACATTGAAACCCATTAAAACTGCAATTTTTTAACCCAGGGCCATTTGACTATAAAATGATGCAATGTTTGCTAATAGGCATTCAATCTATCGGCAAGGCTTCAAATTTTATATTTTTAACAATTTTTACTAGATTGTGCCATTTTTTATAATATAAAAAAGAAATACTTGTTTTTTTGTGTTTTTTATGCATATTACGGCCTGTTATAGAGTCAATTGGAAAAATAATGCAGCTATTATTGTGTAGGTATGTTGGTAAGGATGTCAGAGTGTGGTTTGCATGTGTTTACTGAAAATGTTATGGGTGTAATTAGTTTGAAAGAAGTTATATTGTACTGGCAATCAAAAATCCCACTCCATGTATTTGAGTCACACCCTTGGCAGGGTCATAGGGCAATTTGAAAACTCTGAATACGATCAAAGAAGGATAATGAGCTTTGAGGATTTTTCTTTTTCACCCAAATGCACATATTAATCCTTGATAGCACTTTTTCATTTGTTATTGTTTTTGTACAGAGATAAAAGGTGAGCATGAATTTGATGTAGAAGTTCAGAAGTCCCTAAACACACTGTTTTGTTTTGACCACAAGAAAATGCTGATTGTGTAGTCTGGTAGATTTTATACAAAGTTTGAGTGTTCGCACAGCCAAAACTATACATATTTGGTGCTTGAGGGCTTGGTCATTTCATTGCTTGCAAGATGAAGAGACGTTACTCAGCAGAGGAAGCTCTGGAGCTAGTGTTGCTCACTGACAGTGAACATTATGTAAAGAAACCAGCTTTTAAAGCATTACAATTCTGAAAATGAATGAATGTTTGATAATTATGAATAGAAGAGATGCTGATAAAATAACAACAGTTGGTAAAAGTGGAAAACAATATTAATATATAGCATTTCTATGACAGATTTTTGACAAGTGTTAGTTTTTTTTTTATCTGACACTACATAAAAAATATTAATGCCTCAAAATTAATGTTGTTGTTCTTCACTGACACACCCAAGAAGCTAATAAGCAAAGAAAAAAAATCTGCTTCGCATTTAGTATATGGAAATAAACTACAATTTTTCATTTTTTTCAAAACACCTGTGGCATTATGTAAACAAACCAGCATTTAAAGGGTTAAAATTCTGAAAATGTTTGGTATCTATGGATAGAACAGATGTCCATTTTTGTCCATTTTGCACCCATGTGTAACATTTTTTTTTAACGCACAAGGGTTAAACAGCTAAAAGAGTCAAGTCTTGTCTTGAAAATGACAAAATGTTGACTTGAAATGGAGAAGTGCAACAAAAAAGGCACTCAGAAAGGAAGCAAGCAAGCTGTGTGCATTTTAAATGGCTATTCAAATGCGTGTGAAGTGTGTAAGCTTCATTTTGACATACAAGATGCATTGCTGTTTGTATAAAGGCTCTCAAAAACAAAAAGACACTGCCTACAGAAGTACTTGCCAGTTTTGCACAATCATTAGCTGTAATGTAAAAATGTAGGGAAACTACACCAACTGACATCTGATCCCTGTGACAGGACTGCTATCTGCTGGATCAAGGCGGAATAAAGATCTTTATCTGGAAGGGCAAAAAGGCATCAAAAACTGAGAGAGCCGAATCTCTAAAGAAAGCAGAGGTGAGTCTGGACTCCTTGCTAATGCCAATGAAGCACTAAATAAAGTATGATTTTCACAAGAGGCCTCATTCACCAACTGTGCAACCCATGCTCATGAAAATAAGTGTCTATATATACACACACATTTCAGCAACAACGTAATTACATACCTTACTGCATGTTGCGTGGCAGTTTCAAAGTGAAATATCCAGATAGTGGGGCTAAAAGAAACGTGGTTATATTGGTGCAGGCATGTATTTCTGCGTTTTTATTCCGCTGCTTGAGGTATGTATTTTGGCTGTTCGGAAAGTGTTGCTAAAGGTTAATGCTCTATCGTGTTGGAAATATCCCCCCAACCCTAAACCTACCCGATAGTGTTAACAAATGCAAAAGTGAAATAAAAATGCATTCATTGATGCAGCCTTGATATTTTAACGTCCTTATGCGGATTTGAGCTGTTTTGTTGAACGCCGATTGAATGCCGTGTCGTGTAAGCTACCAAGCAAACCTATTGAATTAGAAAACTCATGCAAATAAAGCTGTATGTGTGACGACAATGTTCAAAGGTATAGTTTATCAAATTGCACAGGATGTTAAAATTATTTTGAAGTCATAACATAATATTCTGCAAGTAATTGTGTGAAAATTTGGCTTTATTAATCAAAACTCTGTGTAAATCATACTTGTGTGAAATGGTCTGAGTTTTACTGCCTCTAGTGTTCATTTCAACTGGAAACTGCAGTGATTTGAAATTGAAAATGAAAATTGAAAGTTTTCATTTTACAAAATTAAATTGTAATTTATTATCAACTAATTGATCTTACAAGTCTTTAAGTTACTATTTTGAAGTAACAAAAAATGTCAGAAATTCTGGATTTCCAAAAAAATAGCATCTGAACAATTTCTGTGACAATGATACTGATTGAGGCCCAATATTTCTAATTGCACCCAATGTAATTGCATATTAAAATTATTTTTAAAGAAATACTGTAATTTCACTTCCTGTTTTATTGTTCTAGGCCTACATAAAGGCAAAAGGATATCCTACATCCACCTATGTAGAGACAGTAAGCGAAGGAGCAGAATCATCAGTGTTCAAGCAACTCTTCCAGAAGTGGACGGACAAGGGACAGACGGTCGGAATGGGTTCCACTCATAGTCCAGGAAAAATAGGTGAATATGGTTTGCCTAAATAAAGACTGACACTAAAGGACTTAAGCACTTGTAAAAATGAGTCCAGGAGATAAGAAAACAGATCCTTATTTATATAACTGAACACTAAAATACCATGTAAGGATTCGAATCAGTGAATCACTTTTTGAATCAGTTCCTTTACATGAACAAAATGATTCACTAGAATTAAGCCATCTTTTGACCACAATATATGAGAGTGAGGACATCATTTAAAAAGAGAGCATTTGATTTCTTACACTGCATGCACAATACTGTTATGCATTTTTGCATCTGGGTAGTAACTGATTACATGTAATCTGGATTATGTAATCAGATACCAAAAATCAAGTACTTGTAATTAGAGTAAATTACTTTTTAAAATACTCATAATCAGACTACGGTTACTTTTTTATGGATTACATATTATATTTTGTCTCATTAAAATGCACAAATTAACAAACCTGATCCTCTTTCCCCTAATATATTTACTTGAAGTACCCCTGAGATTTTAAAATAAATGTTTGAATAATTAACTATCATGTTTTCATGTACACATTATAGTCACATGACAAGCAGGTAGACAAATATAATATTTAATTTTTTAGTATGTTTTTTTTTGATTGATTTTAAATATTCAATTATATTTTTATGATTTAATTAGTATTAGCTTTAACCCATAAACCCCCTAAAGTTCCATTACAAACACCAGTTTTGTAAACCTTGACACAATATGTTTAATGTTAATTGTGTTGTTAATAACAACAAATGGAAAATATTTTCTTTCTCTTCACATTTTTATATTAATATGGTACAAGATTATCCTATTTAAATCAATGTTACAAACAAGTTACTGTAAGTAAATGAAACGTAACCTAAAAGTAATCTAACGATATTACCTAAAATGCGTAATGTAAAGGATTACATTATTAAGTACAATTTTTGTCATGTAATTTAGAATTAGCAAAAAATCACAATTTGTAAGTAATCTACCCAGCTCTGGTTATAAATAGCAGAGCTGTTACAGTATATTTAACAACAACTAAAACTGAAAAAAAGTTTAAAAATTTAAAAAAAATTACAGAAATAAAATTTACTTAGATATTTTTGTGACATTAGTATAATAACTAAACACTAAAATTGAAGTAAATATTTTTTTTATTACAAAAACACAAAAGAACCTAATAATTTCACTGCAATTAAAACAGAAAATCTAAAAATGAAAACATGAAATGAAAATTAAAATGAAAAATCTTATCTCACTGAAAAACAACAGTGATCAGAAAAAGGCGATTAATATTGTCACACTACTGAAAAACGTTAGCAGCATCGCTATTTTAACACTTCCCAGCACTGCTGAAATGACGGAACTATGCAGAAGATCATCTATTTAAAAAAAAGGCCGCATTCGCACAGGATATGTAATTGTGTTAAAACCACAAATGGGTGGTGAGACCCAAATAAAAAACACTGACGTCTGTTTGCTCATTGAACACAGGCCTAACAATAAAAGCATTTACAAAACACAAGAATGCACCCTGTATAAACACATCTTAGAAAACCATCTTATGCTACATGATTCTGACTCTACCATGTTATGATTTCTGCTTTCTGTAGCCAAGGTCGAGCAAGTCAAGTTCGACGCCACCTCGATGCATGCCAGACCTGACTTAGCTGCACAGCACAAAATGGTGGATGATGGGACGGGCGAAGTCGAGGTCAGTGAAATGACCTTTCATTGCTTTACATTCATCTCAGTGAAACAAAACTCATTACACGATTGTGTTTATCCCTCAGGTATGGAGGATAGAGGACAATGAGCTCGCCCCCGTGGAGAGGAAGTGGCTTGGCCACTTCTACGGTGGGGATTGCTACCTCATACTTTACAAATATGAAGTCAACAACAAACTACACTACATTTTGTACATGTGGCAAGTAAGTGTCTCTTCCATTCTCATTTAATCATTGCACATTGTAATTTACTCTAAGTACAAAGATTTTTTAATGTCTTTAAAAGAAGTCTTGCTCACCATACAGTGCCTTGCGAAATTATTCATATCCCTTCATTTTTTTTCACATTTTGTTATGTTGCTGCCGTTAAACTACTTTAAATTACTTTTTTCCCACATCAATCTACACTCCCTACTCCATAATGGCAAAGCAACTAATAGGTTTTTAACTTTTGTGCAAATTTATTAAAAATAAAACACTGAAATAAGTACATTGCATAAGTATTCATACCCTTAACTCAGTACATAGTTGAAGCACCTTTACAGCTTCAAGTCTTTTTAGGTATGATGTGACAAGCTTTGCACATCTGCATTTGGCAATTATCTGCCATTCTTTGCCTCACCTTTTCACCTCTCAAGCTTGGATGGGGGCTGGCAGACATTTTCTAGAGTCCTAGTTGTTCCAATCGTCTTCCATTATGGATAATGCTTCTGTGAACCTTCAATGCAGCAGATTTTTTTCTGAACTCTTCCCTAGATCACTGCTTTAACGCAAGTCTGTCACTGAGATCTACAGGCAGTTATCTTGACCTCAGGACTTGGTTTTTGCTCTGATATGCATTTTTAGCTGTTAGACCTTTCCTGAGAGGTGTGTGCCTTTCTAAATCATACTCATTCAAATGAATTTGCCACAGTTTAACTCCACTCAAAGTGTAGGAACATCTAGAAGCAATATGAATGCTCCTGAGCTAAATTTCGAGTGTCCCAGAAAAGGGTATGAATACTTATGCAACGGGATCTTTTCAGTTATTTATTTTTAATAAATTTGCACAAATGTTAAAAACCTATTTTTTGCTTTGCCATTATGGAGTAGGGAGTGTAGATTGATGTGGGAAAAAAAAGTAATTTAAAGTAGTTTAACATAAGGCAGCAACATAACAAAATGTGAAAAAAATGAAGGGGTATAAATAATTTCGCAAGGCACTGTAGCTGCATTTATTTGATCAATAATAACAGAAGAGTTATTATAAGGTAAAATAGCTGTTTTCTATTTTGATATATTTTAAAATTTTATTAATTTCTGTGATTTCAAAGCTGAATTTTCAGCAGCCATTACTCTACAGTATTCCTAGTGCTTTCATAGTTAAAAATAAAATTTCTTTGAAATTCAAATCATTTTTAATTCTACTTTCTTACATTCAAATTTGAAATTCAATTTGAAGTCAGGAATTTAACTGGAATTTAAAAGGCATTCTCAGTTCAATTCTAAATGCTGATTGCATTTTAGGGCCGCCATGCAAGTACAGCGGAGCTGACAGCTTCTGCATATCAGGCTGTGATCCTGGACCAAAAGTACAATGGAGAACCAGTGCAGGTCCGCGTTCCAATGGGAAAGGAGCCTATGCACCTAATGGCCATTTTCAAGGGCAAAATGGTTGTTTATTTGGTAGGTCTGTCAGCCTGTTTCTCTCTCTAGAAGCAGTGTTAGACAAGTCTTTTGTTTTAATAATGGAAACAGAAACACAAAAACACTTCCTGTAATTTCATACAACTTAGTCCCCAATCACTTCATAAAGGACGGCTATTATAAAACTGAGTGTGCATATTAATACCTTAAAATACTAATATGCATCTTTAAGGAGTAGTTAAAATACAAAGGTTTTACTTTTGAGGTGTACTTTTTCGCTATAAACATACCTTCATCTAACCAAGTTTAATTTGCAAGGTCAATCTAAGTAAGCTTTTCATAGCCTGGCAAGAAAACTGTGAAATGTGTGGCACCTTGAAAACAATTGAGTGTTTTGGAAACAATTCCGTACGGTGCCGCTAATGGTGCAGAAATGACTTTACCTTGAAGCCTTGCAGTGCATGCACTCACCACCTTTGTTTTTGTAAACGACAGGAAGGAAGTTCCAGAGAAGGCTCCTCCCATTCTCAGCCATCAATAAGACTGTTTCAAGTCCATGGAACGAATGAGTTCAACACACGTGCCATTGAGGTGCCTCCACGCTCATCTTGTTTAAACTCCAATGATGTGTTTGTGCTCAGCACAGAAAGATGCTGCTACCTGTGGTACGGCAAGGTTGGTAGTTTCAAATGCTGTCAAAATCTGGCATATTTCTGAAGACTTCTTATCTGTCTGTTCTAAATACTTGCCTTGAATAACACTGTGCAGGGCTGCAGTGGAGATGAGAGAGAGATGGCCAAAACACTGGCCGACATAATCTCCAAGAGGGAGAAGAATGTTATTGCAGAGGGTCAGGAACCGGCTGACTTCTGGGTAAACCTTGGTGGAAAGTCGCAGTATGCCAGCAGCAAAAGGTAAAGTAATATTTGCACATTGCACACTGCAAAAGAAAAAAAATGATTTAAAATTTGTCGAGCTGCCTTGTTGGCTACAAAGAGCAGATACATTCAAAGGCTGCATCTTAACTTAAATATAACCTCATAAACATTTCGAAATGGTGTATATACTGTAGATAATAAAAAAATAAATAAAATACAGTGCAACAGTCAGGTTCCGTAAAGAAAAAAATTCTATTCAATTTCTCTATATGGAAATTGAATACGCCTTTAAATTAATAATTTTATATTTCTTCTTCATTTCAATGTCATTGCTTTTTGTTCCTACTTTCTAAGTCTTTCTTCAGATAAAAGGTTGTGATGTTGTAATTTATCTCATATCTTGTTGGTTTGGTTCATGGTCTATAATGCTTTAAAAGGATAGTTTTTTCCCAAGAAAAAAAAAAAAAAGATTTTGAAGAATGATGATAACTAAACAGTTTCTGGTAGCCATTGACTTCCATAGGACTGTGTTTTTAACATAAATTTTCATGATTTGATTCAATTTTGATTCACAAGCTTGCAAATCAATTCAATTTGATATCAGTTATTTTGGGTATATTTCAGGTACAGTAAAAGGGAAAAAAATCTCTAAACTAATGCTGTAAAATATACAAGAGAGTCAGCTGGTACTACATTGCTATAATATTAAAGGTTAAAATTGACTGATTTGTAGACAATTACACTGAGTTTTATAATAAAAACTATAATACTAACTTTACAATTATATAATTATATTTCTACTCCAGTTACTTTTTTATACATAAATATCTAAATGGTGCTTTTATATATATGTATAGGTTACAAAAACGTGACACATTTATTCAAACATAAAATAAATATTCAAGAACCATACAATTTTTTATGAATAACTTATATGGTGCATATATTTAGCAAAATACTCATATCTAGGGTTCATTTTTGTAGCCGATTAACATGTTTTTTCTGAGGTAAATGTGATGTTACATGACATATTGTTAACAAGCTGTTATATTGATGTCCTTCTACGGTTGAAACGCTGATTAAGCAATTAAATGACACAGGAATCAGATTCCAGTAGGTTGTACTCTTTCTTTTAACATACCTTACAATGTTCAATCATGTTTATTATGTGCTGTAACTGGCATTAAAGCAGAAAAGACTTCTCTTAAACTGAGGTGCTACAGCGATGTAACTCCACATTAAACAGCACCAAAACCGCATTTATTGTTTGAACATTTGAATAAAATGGTCAAAATTTGAAATCTGCAACTTTGTTTCATATCAAACAAAACAAATCACAAAGCTTATTGCTATTTATTGAATGGGAGGTGCACTACAGGTTCTGTTCATTAACTGAAAACAGGCTAGTCCGATTCTAGGGATTTATAAATTGATATTGTTACATAAAAATGAGAATCGACTAATATTTTATTTTTATAATATTAATATATTTATTCCCAGTCCTATTCCATAGCTTTATATATAATAGACACAGCCTTTTGCACATGGTGTATATTTTAGGACACAGCCTAGTGAAGGTAAACAGGTAAAATCCATGGAATAAGAGAAAAAATATGTTTGTGCCTTTGATGTCAAAATCGGAATGCAAATAATTTGTATAGAATATTGTCATCAAAGACACCATTTGAAGTTAAACACAGACACATAGACAGACTATGGATGAAAACTGCAATGATTAGTCTATTTTTAAAGCATAAATTTGTTTTAAACCATAATATTCACATATGATGTTCATAGCGGACGTATTGTATTAGCCCTACAGTTACAGCATGAAATACTATTTAAACCTATTACTATTAACTGTTTTTTTCTCACAAATTCAAGCTTATATTTTGTAAATTCAGACTTCATAACTTGATTTAACTCAAAAATACTGAGTTTTCTGCCACCAGCTTTGATCATAATAAACATCATCCATGTTTCGGATCTGCAAGACTATGCCACTATCTAAAGTCAATTTCATTGAATAACAGTGCTTATCGCTGGGTGACAAGCTCTTGTAACAAGCAGAGAACATTTTGAAAATAACATCTAATCAATATAATGTTTGTGCAAACATGATGTGCATGCATTCCGAATGTTTACAAACCTATTATTGGTCTATACGTTTCTTCTGTTCTCAGACTTCAAGATGAGAACTCCAATATCACGCCCCGGTTGTTTGAGTGCTCCAACCAGACAGGTCGCTTTATAGCAACAGAGATTACTAACTTTAACCAAGATGACCTGGATGAGGATGACGTGATGTTGCTTGACATCTGGGATCAGGTAAATATCAGGATGGTTTTCTTTTTTCGCATCGTATCCTTTCCAGGTCACTAGAAATCACAATATGAATATGTTCTATCAGGTGTACCTGTGGATTGGCAAAGGCGCCAATGACAAGGAAAAGAAGGATGCAGTGGTTACAGCACAGGAATATCTGAAATCGCACCCTGCAGGGCGTGACCTGGATACGCCTATTCTAGTGGTGAAGCAAGGGTTTGAGCCGCCCACTTTTACAGGCTGGTTCCAAGCCTGGGACCCACAAAAGTGGAGTGTAAGTAGATGACATTCGGCATGATAATTTACATCACACGCATACAACACAGGTGATGAATGTTTTTTATTCTCTTTTAGGGTGGGAAATCCTATGACCAGCTTAAATCAGAGCTTGGAACTGAAGTTGATCTCATCAAAATTACTGTGGTAGGTTATTCATTCTTCAAATGATAGCATTTCACTAGCAATGTGTCAAGGACATGGGTTCAGTTGCATAGGGAATGTATGAACGGATAAAATGTACAGTATATTTTAAATGGTCTTTAGAGTTTTAGGCAAAAGCACATTCTAAATGCATATATGTACAGTAACAAGTGAAACTGAGAATGTCTTTTGCACAGGATCTTACCCCACCAACCTCAAACCAAACCAACTCAAGTAATTCAACTCAAGCGGGACAAGTGGTTAACTTACCCCGCCCCGTCACAGAAACCTTCCCTCCAGAGAAGCTGGTGAACATTCTGACAGAAGACCTACCGGACGGGGTTGACCCCACAAGAAAAGAGGTACCCTCTTGATCTACAGACATATTTACTTAAATTTACCTTTATATATTTCTTTATATTTTCATAAAAAAAAAAAACATCTTTACTATTTAAAAATAACTGTTTTCTATTTGAATATATTTAAATTTGATTTATAACTGTGATTCAAATCTGAATTTTTAGCATCATTACATCAGTCACATGGTCCTTCAGAAATCATTCTAATATTCTGATTTGCTGTTCAAAAAACATTTATTATGTTTATCATGTGACACTGAAACTGAAGTAATGATGTTGAAAATTGTGCGCTGATCACAGGAATAAATTACATTTTAAAATATATTCAACTAGAAAAGATTTTTTTAATTAGTAAAAATATTTGAAAGTTTTTGCTGTACTCGGGATCAAATAAATGCAGGCTTGGTGAGCAGAAGAGACATAAATAAACATTAAAAATCTTACTGTTCAAATACTTTTGACTGGTAGTGTATATATATATATATATATGATCACACACACACACACACACACACATTTAAAAATCTTAATAGTTTTACTATAGGCACACTTTATTTTCATACTTTGATTTTGGGGTCAAATATGACCTGAACATGTTTAATAGAGATTCATCCATTGAAAAACTAACACACACCTCCTTCATCGATGCAGGACTATCTGTCAAACGAAGACTTTAACCTGATCATGGGGATTTCTCGGATGGATTTCTATTCTATGCCGTCCTGGAAGCAGCTGAACCTGAAGAAAGAAAGAGGCCTGTTTTAGGATGGGCACAAATGCATCCCTGTTCTACAAAACAGACATCCTCTAATGCTAAACTGTATGAATGATTGTAGTGGTGCAATGCAAAAACACTTTTGCAGGATTATTTCCTTTTAGAGTTTTTAGATTTACATGTTTACATATAATTACTCTATTTAAATGTATTGTTTTGCACATGCAAAATGATTTATTTTAAATTGCCATATATTATAATGCAGAATTAATTATATGTATCCTTTTTTAACAGAAAATATAGGCAATATGGGAAAATTAAGTTTGCAGATCTGTCTTTTTTACACAGGGATTTGTATTAAAGCTGCATGGTAAACTTCCAATGTAATCTTTCCTTAATGCATCTCAAGGGGAAACCTTCAGGCACTGGCTTTAAACACTACAATAAATTTTAATATATTTCAACAACAAAATTTCTATGTGAGGTTAATTATAAACAACACTTGGAAATGAATGTATACTGTCTAATGTGTAATTTCCATTGGTATTAATCATTTACTGCGTACAAGAGGCACACCACCTGTCTAATGGAAAAGTCAATAAACAGGAAAAGACTCACTGTAATGGAAAATCTTTTGTTGCCTCATTGCTAATGCAAATATTATACATTAACTTCTGCACAAATTCAATATGGTATTGTAAAGCTTTTCTGTGGCCCTAAGCAACGCTTTGCATCTCAATCTAACAAAACCGTAATATACTTGTTACAAAACAGTTTTAATTTAAACAGCACAGAGATCAAAGTTTGAGAGTGATAGTCAAATGAAGCCAAGCTAGTTACTTAGGAAAGCTATCAGATGTTCAAGTCATGTTTGGAGAATGAAACACCCCTCTAAACCAGTCTAGGCTAGTTTGCTGGTCTTCAATTTGTTTCTAACAGCGGCAAATCCAGCCTGAATGGCCTGGGAGAATAGATAAGACTAACAAACCATCTTAAACTTGTTTAAACTGTTCTTTCAGCAGGGATATAGTTAACACAAAGAGTTTAATCTGAGACGTGACCCATTTGAAAACAGCCAGTCATTTTAAACAGGCAGAATTACCTCACACACCTCGAAGCACAGCAAAACACATAAATACTAACTATAATAACGTTACATGAATATGTCATATGAGTCATAAAGAAATATATCCGAGAGAAACAGTGCCAAAACAAGTGCAAATACTAGCCTTGAGGTGGTTGTAATGGCTGCAGCAAACTTTAGATGGCGTCAGTGTTGCCAGATTGGAAATGTCCAAGTATCGTACCAGAAGCTCAAAATTATCGTATTTGGGAGAAAATTATCGTATTTGAGTCAAACGTTCAAAATAAAGATATTTATCTAGATGTAACAGCTATTTATCCTTTTCAGCACTCATTTTCTATACCTTATTGCAATGCTAAACTAATTATTTTACCCGAGTCAAACGTTCAAAATACAGCTATTAATCTAGATGTTACAGCTATTTATCCTTTTCAGCACTCATTTTCTATACTTTATTGTTAAACTAACAACCTCAGTTTTGAAACAAATGACCTAAGTGCGACAGGAAGGTTAACTTGTGCTCGTGAGAGAGAGCCATTCTCCACGATGATATTGGTTGAGAAGACGTAAGATTGGATGAAAGACATGCGTTTTACGTTCACGTTCACGTCTCCTCACAATCATGAAGGTAGACGTAGGATCCACACAGCTAGATCTTTGAGAATAGAAGCTCTTATAATTACAACGACCATGGTGTCACAAAATTCTGAAATTATCGTACATTGTGGTATTATTGATCGTACATCGTACAGAGGTCGAAATTATGGTACAAATACGATAATTATCGTACGTCTGGCAACACTGGATGGCGTTCATGAGGTGAGTACAGGCGATGTGTATTTTCCAGGTATTTTCCAATTTTGTGGCGTGGCGTCGTGTGTTTGGTGTATTATTTTCTTTTAATTTGACGTTTTTCTTGTTGTTTTTCTGTTTGGAAATGTTATAGTTGTTTAGAGGTTTTCAAAGTTTATAGTGGGCCTAATTTAATAAACAGTTAATGAAGTTCATGGGAAATCACGTTTACCTCAATGTGACCAAGAATAGTTTACTAGCGCCATCTTACGCCATAACTACGCAGTTCACTAAAATATTTACACTTATCTAACTTATCAAAAAAAAAAAAAAGTTTCTTATGCTTGCTAAAAAGTATATCTTTTAAAATGTCTATTATGAAGGACTTAGCCTACGTTTGAGGTTTTACATTTAAAAAAAACATTTACATTTCTGTGGCAGATTTGCATATTACACATCTCACACACGTAACGTTACTCAGCAACTTGTTTCCCATTCATAAACGCTTTAGCACTACAGAAATACTACAGCGAAATACTACATAAAAATAATACGAGTATGAGTATTATTTTATATGAGTACATTTATTTGTTCATTTTATCAACTATTAGTTATAGTTTGGTTTGTTTGGAGTTGGTCATTTTTTTAAATGTTTTCAGCTTTAAAATGTTTTAATATATTTCTTGTCTGAACAGACCATTATTTTGAAGTTCAGCTTTGCCAAGAACATTAACGTCGCTGTCTTCACATTGACACTACTGTCGTGGAAGAAGCGTAAAAACAATAACGTATGTTCGTTCATGTAGTTTCATTTGGCAGCATAATTTTTGTCAGCATATTTTTTTCATCATATAGCCTTAAAAGTGCCAACGAGAGAACGTCATGCTGCGTAGGCTACTATAGAAGGCAAATCTATATCTGCTATTGGATGTCCTATGACCGCCTGATTGTGTAAATAATGTATGTATGGGCTACAAAGGTCAGCTTTTACAGGTTTCTAAGCACGGGTAGGCTACATAAAAGAGCCTCTTAGTGCATAGTGCACTACTCTCTTATCACCTGTGCAAGCACCTGTGCTGTTCTGTGCGAGAGTTGCTATTTGTTCTTAAAGCTACATTTATTTCCAGCTTTTCTCTTTCTAAACAGCTCAGCAAAGCAGCAAAAATGAGTTCATGTTCTGGACCAGAAGATGCTAAAGTTGTGATTATAGGTTCAGGTTTTGCAGGGTTGGCTGCTGCATCTGCATTGGTGAAAGGAGGATTTAAAAATGTCCTGGTTCTTGAGGCTAAGGACAGAGTTGGTGGTCGAGTAAACACCACTAAACCCTTCACCGAGAACATCATTGAAGTTGGAGCGAACTGGATCCACGGACAAAAAGGAAACCCCCTGTTCAAGATGGCAAAAGAGAAGAACCTGCTATCTGAGGGACCTTCTGCATCCATAAACATGTGCCTGCCCCGTTCTGTATCCTCTCGAGATTACTTTTTCAAAGAAGATGGGAAGCCAGTCCCCGAAAAGATCGTAGATCAGGTGAGTTCCCGCTTCAGCAAGCTCACCGACAAAGCTTTTGATGATAAACTTTCCCCAAAGCACAAGGATCTAACTCTGGGTGCTTATCTGGATGATGCCTTTGGTGCATCTCCTCTAGCGGCGACAGAAGACGGCCAGCAAGTTTTTGAATGGTGCAAGAGGACTGAATGCACAGATGAAGCTTGCTCTTCTCTCTATGAGGTGTCTGCATCTCAGATCAGCAATTACACTGCTTTAGAGGGAGGATTTTTTAACACTTTAGGGCCAGGTGGCTATCGAGCAATCTTAGATGTTCTCCTGAAAGATGTGCCATCAGAAGCTATTAAGTGTAGTGCACCTGTCAAGAGCATCCGATGGGACTTGGCCAAAGAAGGCCAAAGGTATCCAGTTCAGGTTGTTTGTGAAAATGGACAGAGCTTTGAGGCAGACCATGTGATCGTCACTGTATCTCTGGGGGTTCTCAAAGAACAAGCCACATCTTTATTTGAACCAGGCTTACCGCAGAATAAGCTGAACGCAATTAAGAATCTCGGCTTTGGGGTAGTAGATAAAATTTTCCTGTATTTTGAGAAGAGTTTCTGGCCAGACAACTGTGCCGGGGTTCAGATGGTGTGGAAAGAGGGGCCTGAAAATAAAGATGTTAACAAGGCTCTCTCTGAAGGAGATGCCTGGAAGAAGACGTGGTTTAAGAAGATCACCGGTTTTGATACGGTGGCCCGTCATCCCACGGCTCTGTGTGGCTGGATCACAGGTAGAGAAGCACTGTATATGGAGAAACTTCAGGACAGTGAAATTGGAGATACCTGTTTGAGGTATGGTATCATAATTTACCATGTTCAAATATTGCTGTTTAATAGACTCGCCAAATAATTTATACAATACCATTCAAAAGTTTTTGAACAGTAAGATTTTTAATGTTATTAAACAATTCTCTTCTGCTCACCAAGCCTGCATTTATTTTTATCCAAAGTACAGCAAAAACAGAAAAAAAAAAAGAAAATAAATATTTTTACTATTTAAAATGGTTTTAAAATGGGTTATGGAAATAAATACTTTTATTTAGCAAGGATGCTTTAAATTAATCAAAATTGATGATAATGAGATAATGTTACAAAAGATTTCTATTTCAGGTAAATGTTGTTTCTATTAATTAAAGAATTAAACAATGCGCAGAAGTAGCAAATCAGGATATTAAAATGATTTCTGATGGATCATGTGACTGGAGTAATGATTCTAAAAGCTTGGAAATCACAGGAATTAATCAAATTTTAAAATAGATTAAAATAGAAAACAGTTATTTTAAATAGTAAAAATATTTAAACATTGTACTGTTTTTGGTAAGCAGAAGAGACTGATTAAAACATTAAAAACTTTTCTTCAAATACTTTTGACTGGTAGGTACATAGCTGCAATCAAAAGTATATCTGAAAAGAGGACTTTGGACCACTGAGCAACAGTCCAGTTCATTTTCTCCTTAGCCCAGGTAAGATGCTTCTGACGTTGTTTCTGTTTCAGAAGTGGCTTGGTAGCGCTTTTCCTGAAGTCGTCTGAGCATGGTGACTCTTGATGTGCTAACTCCAGCTTCGTTCTACTCCTTGTGAAGCTCTCCCAAGTGTTTTAATCAGCTTTACTTAACAGTATTCTCAAGCTTGCGGTCATCCCTTTTGCTTGTGCACCTTTGCCTACCCAATTTCTTCCTTCCAATCAACATTGCTTTTAATATGCTTTGATACAGCACTCTGTAAACAGCCACCCCATTCAGTAAAGACCTTCTGTGACTTACTCTCTTTGTGGAGGGTGTCAGTGATTGTCCCCTGGACCATTGCCAAGTCAGCAGTCTTCCCCATTAGTGTGGTTTCAAAGAACAAGTGATACCTGGAATTTATACTTTAGGAATGGTCATTTAATGAAACTCAAATGTAAATATTCTAATATTTTGAGATACTGGATTTT
The DNA here is from genome assembly GCF_049309525.1 of Garra rufa. Lineage (NCBI taxonomy): Eukaryota > Metazoa > Chordata > Actinopteri > Cypriniformes > Cyprinidae > Garra > Garra rufa. The sequence continues at coordinate 41,212,068 of NC_133368.1, read as the reverse complement.
TGACTTTCATGAGCTGTACGCTCCAATTATCAAAATAAAACAAAAAAAACTTCAGAAATTTTTACTTTACAAGTAATGAATCTAGATTCTAGAATATATGAAAGTTTAATTTTTTAAATAAGTTACAATAAAAAATTTAACTTTTTCATGATATTGCAATTTTTTGAGATGCACCTGTATATACATTGTGAGGTGTGTTCAGCAGTAATTAATAAGTGCTACTGTGTGAAATGGGTGATATGTCAGACTTCCAAAAAATGGCAAATCATGGGAGCCTGTTAAGCAGGAGCATCTGTAACTTTAGCCCAATTTGCCCAATTGTTTGGTGTTAAGAACGAGTCTTTACATTTATGACCACATATAAAAAGAATGATTTCATCAGTGAAAAAAAGTGGGTGAAAACCAAACACACATTAATAGGGAGTGTCAGTCTCTAGGAAGGACTGAGTCCAAATAACAGAACTACTGATGCAAAGTGATAAATTTTCACCTCGAAGAACCTGTTTTCATAAAATCCAACGTCTCTGCAGAATATTGGGCAATGATCTGATTGTTCTGAGACTATTCAAATGTTGCATGAATCTATTTTAAGAAGTTTAGAAGCTATATAATTTCATATAAAATATATGGTTATCTGTAAATAATAGTAATAATCTCAAAATGCTGACAAACTCTGTTCTTGCCATTGAAGGTTGCTCAGGTCTTTCACAGGCTGGTCAGTGCCGGCGGTCTCAAAGATGCTGATCTCCAGATGGGGTTCTGATTCTCACGTCCGTGGCTCCTACACGTTTGTTCCTGATGGTGTTGATGGAGTGGCGGCACACAAGGCATTAGCGTCACCTCTTCCACCTAAAGATAAATCCAGAGGAAAGAGGGTAACCTCTTAATAACTTATACAAGTGTTTGATTGTTTACATTAATCTTTATATACACTGCTGTTCAAAAGTTTGGGATCAGTGAGATTTTTAATGTTTTTTAAAGATGAAATTAATAACAAAATGGTTTTCTCTTTGTTTTTGAAGCAACTCCAGGTGTTGTTTGCTGGTGAAGCTACGCATGTGAACTTCTACACCACGACCCATGGAGCGTATCTCACAGGGATCAGAGAAGCAGAAAGACTCATAAACTATTACACCAATTAAGCACATACAGTCCCAAAGAGAGGAAAATATATTATTTGGTTTCGTAAAGATAACATTTTATAGACTTCCTCTCACACCCTACAAACTTAAACAAGTTTGGTATTTAAACCACCCATAGGTAGTTTACAGCTCCTTGAGTGTTTACATTCAGCTGGTCACACCATGCATATCTCTGTCCTGTTAATTGTTAAACATCTCCATGTAGTACGTGTAGTACAGATGGAGAAATATTATTTTCTAATCACCAAGCTATGTCATATACTATTTTCTAAAAATAGAAGATGATTGCATTTACTGAAGTAGATTAATTAAATAAAGTAAATGTGTGTGGTTCTTAATCTGCAGTATGCATACAATGCTCTCAGGGATCATTTAGCATGATTTATGACAATTTAATACTGATCAACATAAAATGTAAACTGCTTTTGATTTTGTTTCGAAATTGTTTGCTATGACACAGTGCCTTAAATTACATTTTTTCCAAAAAACATTAGGATATTAAAAAGATCATGTTTCATGAGGATATTTTGTAAATTTCCTACCATAAATATATCAAGACTTAATTTTTGATTAGTAATATGCATTGCTAAGAACTTGGACAACTTTAATATTGTTATTTTTTTGCACCCTCAGATTCCAGATTTTCAAATAGTTGTATCTCAGCCAAATACTGTTTTAACAAATCATACATCAATGGAAACAGTTGTGTTTTCGATTTCTTTTTTTAACTGTGATGATTTTTCAGGATTCTTTGATGAATGAAACGTCAAAAAGAAAATTGTTTATTAAAAATAGAAATATTTTCAAAAGTTTGTGGTCAGTAAATGTTTATTCTTTTTTCTTCTTTTATCTTTTATTCAGCAAGTATGTGTTAAATTGGTAAGAAGTGATAGTAAAGACTTACACTGTTAGAAAAGATTTATATTTTGAATAAATTCTGTTCTTTTGAACTTTTTATTGATTAAAGAATTTGGAAAAAAGTATAACAGGTTCCAAGAAAATATTAAGCAGCTGGTTTCCAACATTGATAATAATTTGGCAAATCAGAATGATTTCTGAAGGATTATGTGACACTGAAGACTGGAGGAATGATGCTGAAAATTCAGCTTTGCATCACAGAAATAAATTATATTTTAAAGTACATTTTAAATTGCAATAATATTTCACAATATTACATTTTTTTCTGTATTTTTGATCATATAAATCCAGCCATGATGAGCATAGGAGACTTCTTTAAAAAAGCCACATTGTTTTTCAAGATCATGTTCCATGAGGATATTTTGTAAATTCCAACTATAAATATATCAAAACTTGATTAGTAACACAGTAACCACCCTACAATGATAAAATCCACCCAGTAGTATTTTTTTTAATCTTTAAAAGTAATATCCCATTTTTAAAATCAGGTCATTCTCAGCTTCTTGTCGGTGTGAGGAGGCTTTGGTAGCATAACATTTTTTCATCATGCAGTTAATGAGAGAACACCATGCTGCATAGGCTAGAATGCAAATCTTCATCTGCCATTGGATGTCCTATAACCTGATTATGTAAATAATGATAAGTATGGGCTACAAAGGTTTTACAGGTTTAACAGGTTTCTAAGCACGGGTAGGCTACATAAAAGAGCCTCTTAGTGCATAGTGCACTACTCTCTTATCACCTGTGCACGCACCTGTGCTGTTCTGTGTGAGAGTTGCTATTGGTTCTTAAAGCTACATTTATACACTATTTCCAGCTTTTCTCTTTCTAAACAGCTCAACAAAGCAGCAAAAATGAGTGCATGTTCTGGACGAGACGGTGCTAAAGTTGTGATTATAGGTTCAGGTTTTGCAGGGTTGGCTGCTGCATCTACATTAGTGAAGGGAGGATTTAAAAATGTCCTGGTTCTTGAGGCGAAGGACAGAATTGGTGGTCGAGTGAACACCACTAAACCCTTCACCAAGAATATCATCGAAGTTGGAGCGAACTGGATCCACGGACAAATAGGAAACCCCCTGTTCAAGATAGCGAAAGAGAAGAACCTGCTATCTGAGGGAATGCCCAGTTCTGTATCCACTAGAGATTACTTTTTCAAAGAAGATGGGAAGCCAATCCCCGAAAAGATCGTAGATCAGGTGAATTTGCTCTTTAGCAACCTCACCGAAAAAGCTTATGATGATAAACTTCCCCCAAAGTACCAGGATCTAACTCTAGGTGCTTATCTAGATGATGCCTTTGGTACATCTCCTCTAGCAGTGACAGAAGATGGTCGGCAAGTTTTTGAATGGTGCAAGAGGAACGAATGCACAGATGAAGCTTGCTCTAGCCTGTACGAGGTGTCTGCATCTCAGATCAGCAATTACACTACTTTAGAGGGGGATTTTTTTACCACTTTGGGGCCAGGTGGCTATCGAGCAATCTTAGATGTTCTCCTGAAAGATGTGCCATCAGGAGCTATCAAGTATAGTTCACCTGTCAAGAGCATCCGATGGGACTTGGCCAAAGGTTGTCAAGACCAAAGGTATCCTGTCCAGGTCGTTTGTGAAAATGGACAGAGCTTTGAGGCAGACCATGTGATCGTCACTGTATCTCTGGGGGTTCTCAAAGAAAAAGCCACAACCTTGTTCGCACCAGGCTTACCGGTAAATAAGCTGAACGCAATTAAGAATCTCGGCTTTGGGATATAGTAGATAAAATTTTCCTGTATTTTGAGAAGAGTTTCTGGCCAACCGACTGTGCCGGGGTTCAGATGTTGTGGAAAGAGGGGCCTGAAAATAAAGATGTTTACGAGGCTCTCTCTGAAGGAGATGCCTGGAAGAAGACGTGGTTTAAGAAGATCACCGGTTTTGATACAGTGGCCCGTCATCCCACGGCTCTGTGTGGCTGGATCACAGGTAGAGAAGCACTGTATATGGAGAAACTTCAGGACAGTGAAATCCGAGATACCTGTTTGAGGTATGGTATCATAAATTATATGATATATAATAATTTTACCATGGTCAAATATTGCTGTTTAATAGACTCGCCAAATAATCTATACACTGCCATTCAAAAGTTAAGATTTTTAATGTTTTTTAAAGAATTCTCTTCTGCTCACCAAGCCTGCATTTATTTTTATCCAAAGTACAACAAAACAGTAAAAATGTGAAATATTTTTACTATTAAAAATGGCTTGAATATATAAAAAAGTGTAATTAGTGTAATAAAGTGTAATTTATTCCTGTGATCTAAGCTACATTTTCAGCATCATTACTCCAGTCTTCAGTGTCACATGATCCTTCAGAAATCATTCTAATATGCTGATTTGCTGCTCACAAAACTTTTATTACTATTCTAAATATTCAAAACAGTTGAGTACATTTTTTCAAGACTCTTTGATGTATAGAAAGACTCAACGATCAGCATTTATCTGAAATGAAAAAGCTTTTGTAACATTATACACTATACCATTCAAAAGCTTAGAGTCAGTATGTTTTTGGTGGGTGGAAAAGAAATGATAGAAATTAATACTTTTATCTAGCAAGGATGCTTTAAATTGACCAAAAGTAATGATGAAGACATTTATAATGTTACAACAGATTTCTATTTCAGAGAAATGCTGTTCTTCTGAACTTTCTATTTATCAAAGAAACCTGAAAAAATTCAACAATGCTCAAAAAACAGCAGCAAATCTGGTAGCGTATAAAGCATTCTACTTTAGTGAACAAAATAAATGTTATGAAAACTATTTAACCAAGGTATCAGTAAACTATTATAGAATGGTGTTTACATTATTTTGACAAAGCCCTGTATATATATAATAATGTGAACACCCATCATCCCACCCATTATTTAGGGGTTAATATAGATTGAGTAGGCTATAGTGTAAAAACATACATTGCAATTATCTGGTATTATTTCATTGTCTATATCCTATAGTATATACATTATAATGTAAGGTGTGTTCAGCAATAAATAATAAGTGCTGAGTGACCACATAAATAAAAAATGACATGATTTCATCAGCGAAGATCAATTGTGGGTGAAAACCAAACATACATAGGGAGTGTCAGTCTCTAGGAAGGATTGAGTCCAAATAACAGAAGATCTATGTTACATGTGTAACCCCCATTTCTTGAAGGCGGTGGCGTGCATACACTCACTCAGGTTTCTGCTGAGGAGCTGAGCCTTGGCCCGGCAGCCAGCGTAGTTCAGGATTGTGGCATGATGACGCAATGTTATGTAACCTAGACATTCCCCCTCAGTCGTTCACTCCGACGTTATGCTGAACTGTGTTATGTAATTGAGGCACAAATGCTGACAGGCAAGCGTGTCAGAACTAATGGACTCAATACGTAACCTGCCCAATGCCCTGTAAGCCTGATACATGGGCCCACCAGGGGTGCCAGACGTACTAAAGCAACTGTTGGGGGGCAGAGACAATGACAAGATTCTAGTCATGTGGATATGCAGGAGAATATAAAGGTCTAGTAAGACAATGAAGGGGAAACACGGTAATTACTGTGGAACACTGAGACATAATGGCACAACCGGAGGGGGCGAAGGAGACCCCATACCGAAGCACAGTCGCGGACTGCTCCATCCTAGTCCGGGCTGTGGGGCATGGAGGACCCAGAGTTCACACCAGGGGAACAACAGGGGGTTTAGCACACGGATCTGTAAGGAATGGCGCAGCAAGCCGACACTGAGCCAGCCTCCCACAAATTACCTAGATGTTACCTTAGCACATGGGAGGACTCAGGCTCAACGTGGAGATTATAGAATCTTGCGAATGTATTGGGTGTCGCCCAGCCCGCAGCTCTACATGTGTCTGCTAGAGAGGTGCCGTGCATCAGCACATAGGAGGAGGCAACACTCCGGGTGGAGTGAGCTCGAACTCCTAGGGGGTACAGCTCAACTTGGGACTTGTACACCAAGATGATGGTATCAACGACCCAATGGGCCAACCTCTGTTTGGAGACAGCATTCCCCTTCTGCTGTCTCCCAAAGCAGACAAAGAGTTGCTTGGAGTGTCTGAAGCTCCGGGTACGGTCCACGTAAACACGCAAGGCATGAAAGGGACACAGCAGCACTACAGCACTGGGGGCAGAGATTGCAGGTTCACCATCTGGTCCCAGAAGGGAGTAGTGGGAACCTTGGGTACATATCCAGGCCTGGATCTCAAGGTCACGTGAGAGTCAGCCAGGCCAAATTCAAGACACATCTCGTTGACTGAGAGTGCTTGAAGGTCCCCCGCCAGAGGTCTTAAGGGACAGGTATTTCAGCTCGACTGAACCAAGCACCTAGAGGGACCACAGAGAGATCCCAAGAGGGAATGAGGTGCGGACTAGGAGGGTTTATCCTTCTCGCACCTCTCAGGAACATGGTGATCAGGTTATGCTTCCCTAGGGATTGACTGTCCACTGCATTGTGATATGCAGCATTAGCTGCTACATACATTTTCAAAGTGGAGAGGGACAGCCTCCACTCCAGCTTTTCCTGCAGGAAGGAAAGCCCCACACCAACCGAGCCTCTCTGTGGGTCCTCTCGGTTAGAGGAACACCAGTCAATGAACAGACCCCACCTCAGAGCATAGGCCTGCCCCATAGAGGGGGCTCTAACCTGAGTGACAGTGTCTACCACGGCCTGGGGAAGGCCAGTGAGGTCTACCGGGTGCCAAATAGTGCCCATTCCCTGAGAAAGAAGGTCCTTTCAGGGAGGGGCTGTCGCGAGGAGCATAAGGTCAGCAAACCAGGTTCGGGTGGGCCAGTAAGGCGCAACAAACAGAACCTGCTCCTTGTCCTCCCTGATCTTGCACAGTGTCTGTGCAAGGAGGCTCACTGGGGGAAAAGCTTACTTGAGGAGACCCCAGTGCCAGCTGTGTGCCAGCACGTCTCTGCAGAGGGGAGCCTCGGTCAGAGAGTAGAAGTGGGAGGATTCCAGGGAGGCAACCGATCTATTTGAGCTTCCCTGAATCAACTCCAGATGAGCTGGCCACCTAGGGATGGAGTCGCCATTCTCCAGGAAAGGTGAGCTGTCATGAGAGCGCGTCGGCTGCAAAGTGAACAGCGTGCAGGGACTTGAGCCGCGTCTGACTCTAGAGGAGGAGATACCTGGCGAGTTGCAACATATGATGGGAGTGTAAAGCACCCTGACGGCTGATGTATGCTACGGTCATTGTATTGTCCATGCGGACTAGCACGTGTTTGGCCCGCAGCATCGGAAGAAACCGGCGCAGAGCAAGGAATACTGCTAGCAACTCGAGGCAATTGATATGCCACTGCAGTCAAGGTCCCGTCCAGGAGCCCAAGGCTGCTTGCCCATTGCATACGGCACCCCAGCTGGTCATGAAGGCATCTGTGTTGACCACTGCATGCTTCGACACCTGTCCTAAGGGTACTTCAGCCTTGAGAGTGGCTATTATAAGCCAGTCGTCGAGATAGTTGAGGATGCGGATGCCCTGCTCCCAAAGTGGGACTAAAGCACCCTCCGCGAGTTTGGTAAAGACACGGGGAGACAGGGACAGGCCAAATACTGATTGTACTGATAAGCCTGACCCTCGAAAGCAAACTGAAGAAATGGTCTGTGTCAAGGTAAAATCGAGACATTAAAGGTCCTTCAGGTCGATGGCTGCAAACCCATCCTGGTGGTGTACGCATGAAAGGATGCGTTTTGCCAATTCAGAGCTCGTAGGTCCAGGATAGGTCCCACCGCTCTTCTTGGGTACGATGATAGGCACTGTAAAATTTCATCTCGGCTTGAAGGACCGACTCGATTGCGTCCTTCGCCAGGAGCCTTTACGGCGCACCGAACTGGGCTGGGTACCGGACGAGGGCAGCCTTCTCACGAAAGAGAGGCAAGATCTTAACGCAGCCATGGTCATGCATTCACAATGAACGCACGAACCATCCACAAAAGCCGCCCCGGCATGCTCTAGGCCCAGGCACGTGAGGAAGCAATCATGTCTGTCTATGAAAGTCAGGAAACTACTGCATCCAGAGGTTAGAAATTTGCTCTTTTAGTTTGCTGGATTGCCCAGGGAAGGACCGCGGCAGGAAAGTGCACTCGGGCATCTTTGCTGGAGTGCAAGGACCGGCTTTGAGGAGGAGCTGGCTTCTTCTTCGTCTTCTTCTCTTTCTTCTTCAGGCGATGGCCATCTTATACAGGGGAGTGGCTAGGCATGCAAATTCCACTCGCCAATGTTCATTTGCCTTTTCTCTTTAGCTCAGAGGTGATTGGTCTCCCAAGTACGATCCTAATACGTCACTCAATGTAACATCGGTGTGAATGACTGAGAGTGAACTACTGATACAAAGTGATAATAAATTTTCACCTCGAAGAACCTGTTTCCATAAAATCCAACATCTCTGCAGCATTTGGGCAATGATCTGATTGTTCTGACATTCTACTGTAGACTATTCAAATGTTGTATGAATCTATTCTAAGAAGGTTGGAAGCTATAAAATTTCATATAAAATATATGGTTATCTGTAAATTATAATAATCATCTCAAAATGCTGACAAACTCTGTTCTTGCCTTTGAAGGTTGCTCAGGTCTTTCACAGGCTGGTCAGTGCCGGCGGTCTCAAAGATGCTGATCTCCAGATGGGGTTCTGATTCTCACATCTGTGGCTCCTACACGTTTGTTCCTGATGGTGTTGATGGAGTGGCAGCACAAAAGGCATTAGTGTCACCTCTTCCACCTAAAGATGCATCCAGTGGAAAGAGGGTAACCTCTTAATAACTTGTATAAGTGTTTGTTTGTTATAATTATTTGTAATTTTGAATGTTTTTAAAGTATTTTCTGCAATTTAAAATAGTGGCTTTCTGTTTAAAAATACTTTAAAATATAATTTATTCTTGTGATGCAAAGCTGAATTTTCAGCATCATTACTTGACTTCTGTATCACATGATCCTTCAGAAATTATTCTGATATGCTGATTTATTATCAATGTTGGAAACAGCTGTGGTGCTTTACATTTTTTAGGATTCTATGATGAACAAAACATTAAAAAGAACAGCATTCATTTAAAAACAGAAATCTTGTTGTCAAAGTTTGGGGTCAGTGAATTTTTTCTTTCTTTTTTTTCTTTGAAAGAAATGAATACTTTTATTCAGCAAGGATGTGTTAAAATGATACAAAGTGATTGTAAAGACTTATATTGTTACAAAAGATTTCTATTTTGAACAAATGCGGTTCTTCTTAACTTTTTATTTTTCAAAGAATTCTTTTTATTTATCAAAGAATTCCAATAAATATGAAGCATCACAAATTTGTCCAACATTGATAATAAATCAGCATATAAGAATGATTTCTGAAGGATCATGTGACATGGAAGACTAGAGTAATGACTGATGAAAATTCAGATTTGCATCACAGAAATAAATTATATTTTAAAGTATATTAAAATAGAAAACTGGTATTTTAAATTGCAATAATATTTCACAATATTACTTTTCTGTATTTTGATCAAAAAATGCAGCCGTGATGAGATTAAAAATCTTACTGATCCCAAACTTTTGAACAGCAATGTATGTATTCTATTTAACTTTATTTTTTTAAGTTTTAGTAATTGTAATGCTTAAACTGATTTTATAGCAGTTATCTGCCAAGGTGACATTTTTAATTTTCATTTACATTTTTTTATATATTTTATTACATTTTTATTTTATTTCAGCTTTATTTCAAATAATGAAATATATTTTTATTATTTCAGTTTTAACAATAACTGATGTTTTGATGTAAATTGCAATAGTGAAAAAGACACAGCAAATTGCATTTTACAAAATCAAGCAGAGATAAAGTTAATAACAAAATGGTTTTCTTTTTGATTTGAAGCAACTCCAGGTGTTGTTTGCTGGTGAAGCTACGCATGCGAACTTCTACACCACGACCCATGGAGCGTATCTCACAGGGATCAGAGAAGCCGAACGACTCAAAAGCTATTACACTGCATAAGCAGATACAGTCCCAAAGAGAGAAAAATATATACTTTGGTTTCATAAAGACAACATTTTAAGAATATATAACATTTTATAGACTTCCTCTCACACCCTACAAACTTAAACGAATTTGGTATTTAAACCACCCATAGGTAGTTTACAGCTCCTTGAGTGTTTACATTCAGCTGGTCACACCATGCATATCTCTGTCCTGTTAATTGTTAAACATCTCCATGTAGTACGTGTAGTACAGATGAAGAAATATTCTTTTCTAATCACCAAGCTATGTCATATACTATTTTCTAAAAATGGAAGATGATTGCATTTACTGAAGTAGATTAATTAAATAAAGTAAATGGGTGTGGTTCTTAATCTGCAGTATGCATGCAATGCTCTCTGGGAACATTTAGCATGATTTATGACAACTTAATACTGATCAACATAAAATGTAAAGCGCTTTTGACTTTGTTTTGCAATTGTTTGCTATGACACGGTGACTTGATTTAAATGAATTGTTAATCTGGGAACCTCTATATTTGATTATTTAAATGAATAAACTACTGGCAATTAAACATTTGGACATTCTTTCTTATTCCTTATTATAACCAGTCTTAAGTAGCACGGGTATATTTGTAGCAAGAGACAAAAATACATTGTATGGGTCAAAATTGTCGATTTTGACAAAAAGCATTAGGATATTAAAAAGATCATGAGGATATTTAGTAAATTTCCTACCATAAATATATCAAGACTTATTTTTTGATTAGTAATATGCATTGCTAAGAACTTTAAAGGACAACTTTGTAACGGTGGCTGCCCCCAAATCAAATTTGACTAAATAAATTTAATTTTTAATTGTTCGGGCGCCAGACAAGTAAAACTTGTCAAGTAAAAAAAATTACATATAATGAAGTTCAATTTCCCCGAAGATAACTCAAACCACGGTTACACAAAAAAAATGAAAATAAATTCCTTCAAATACCCACATTAATATAGAACAGTGCTTAAATGACACATTCAGAGATTAAAGGGTTTGGTCAAAAAAAATATATATATATTTTAGGAAATCATTTTTCAAACACACACAAAAAAGAATTTTACAAAGTTAAATTTTCACAGAGTTTGTATTTCTTTTTTCCTTTTCTTCACATGAAAAATAAAAAAACTAAAGTAAACAGACAGCAAGTAGATTGCCGTTCAATTTCAGTTCAAGATTTCACACACAATCAACAACAAAACCATGAGAGTCCTTGATTCACTGTAATGTCTTAAAGTTCGTTCTTTTCTTTTTTTTTCAAACTCAGTTTTTAGTGTTCAGTTTTCAACAAAAAGAAACATGTAAAAAACAACCACAAAGAAAAATAAATAATCCAAACGAGTGTTTGTGTATGGGTGTGTGCGTGTGCAATGAGCGTGTATGTGTGTGTGTGGTGGGGGCTGCGTGAAGCAGTCTGTGTAGCGGCCGCAAATCCCGGGCCGGAGAAAGAGTTTGGAGACTTAACGTGAGGTTAAAAGATGATGGACATCATCACTAGTACCTGAGGCAGGCGAGCAAACCAGGCTGGATTATGTTGCACCAGGCAGGCGAACGAACCATGCAGACGCAGTAGAGCAATTTCTCCGTCACTTTGGCGATCGCACCCAGTCAGCGCATGCACAGAGATTCCAGCAAAGAATAGTAGCCTACGACCTTCAGCTTCAGGTAGCGTGTGTCCCACTCCAATAACAACCTACACGTGTTTTGTTTTTACTCGCTCCCTCACTTCCGTTTCTAGCGCTCTTTTATATTCAATTTCCTCATTGGTTTGTTTCCGCCCATTAGAAAAAATGAAAAGCTGAAATGGACCTCTTCCATTTCGCTACACTCTCCCTCCCTGGAGAAAACAACCTATGGTTGTGGAAATGTGAATCATAATTAAAATCCCATGAATTCCTCTTCATCAGAAGATTCATTGAATATTTGGCAGAGCCTTTTCTTCTCCTGGCATTCTAGCTCTTCAGCCGTGGGAAAGCATGGTTTCAGGTTGCACACATGTACTATGCGAACATCTTCGCCAGTGGTCTCTAGCGCTATTCGATAGTTCAATGGACCCACCTGTTTTATGACACGGTAAGGGCCTTTCCATTTTTGAGCCAATTTTGCAGTGAAGTGATGTTGTGCACTAGACTGGGGAAAGGTTCTCATCCACACACGATCCTTTTCCTTGTATGTGACATCTCGTCTTCTTTTATTATAATTCCGAAGCTGTCTCTTTTGTGCTTTTTTACAGCATTCCATGGCTTTGGTCTGAAGCTCAGTTAGGTGATGGACTGTATCGTAAGATGTGCAGACTGGAGTTAGATTCTTGCCATGTAACACCTTGTCCATGGGACTTTGCAGTTTCCTCCCTAAATGAAGCTCTGCAGGGGTCATCCCAATCGTTTCCTGGACAGCTGAATTAATAGCGAAACGGAGTTCCGGTAAGTATTGGTCCCATTTTTTATGATTGTTGTCCACATAGGCAGAAATCATGCATTTGAGCGTACGATTAACCCTCTCTGTCATATTTGTTTGTGGATGGTATGATGTTGTCAATTTAGGTTTGATACTCCACTTTTGACAGAGTTCTCTGAACAGTGATGACACAAATTGTGTACCTCTATCCGACAGAATGAAGTCTGGCACTCCCCAACGGGTTAGAATTTCCTTCCGAAGAAGTAATGCAACCGTCTCAGCTTTAGCGTTGCGCATGGGGAAAAATTCCACCCACCGGGAGTAGTAATCTACAAAGACTAAGAGGTACTCATTTTGCTGTGTGCTGCGTGGCATTGGCCCCATAATGTCCACTCCAAGCATTTCGTTGGGACGGGTGGTGGTGACTTGTTGTAGTTTGCCCACAGGTTTCTGATTTTCTCCCTTAAGAGTCTGGCATTTGACACATTTTTTAACGTGGTGTTTTATGTCATTCCACATTCCAGGCCAGAATGCAACATCATGGATACGCTTGTAGGTCTTATAAATACCTACATGACCGCTCCAGGGATTAGAGTGGTAGTGGTGTAGAACGGATGACACAAGGCTGGTAGGAATGTAGACTCTGTAATGAACTTGATTGTTCGGCAGGTGAGTTTTGTGATAGAGTTTATCTTCCACTATCTCATACTGATCTTTTAGAGAGGAATCATTTTCGGCAAGGGCTTGAAGTGTGTTGGTGATGACAGGGTCTTTGTGCTGTTCTTCCCAGATTGTGGCTGGAGACATCGGAAACTCAGCATTCTCCTGTTGGTGTTGGTTGGTGTACAGGTTACAACTGGCGTGAATCCGAGACAGAGCATCAGGTGCCATATTTAGTTTTCCTTTGCGATATTCAATGATGAAATCAAATCTCTGTAGTCGCAAGGCCCACCGGATGAGGCGACTTGTGGTTTTTGTGGAAGACATTACCCATTGTAACGCTGAGTGATCTGTGATGACAGTGAACAGTTTGTGCTCTAAGTAGTGCTGCCATTTTTCCAGGGCCCAAATTACAGCCAAACACTCTTTTTCGGTGGCTGTGTAATTGGTCTCTGCTTTGTTCAGGGTTCTGCTGGCATAAGCAATAACTTGTTCCAATCCCTGTTCCTTGCGCTGGGTCAGCACAGCACCCAGACCAGTGTTACTGGCATCCGTATAGACGGTAAAAGGCAGTTGAAGGTCAGGATGGCCAAGAATGGGTGGAGAGGTAAGACAGCATTTTAAATGTTCAAAGGCTTGTTGACATTGTTGTGACCAGAGGAATGAACATCCTTTTTTTTTCAGTGCATTGATGGGTTCAGCGATCCTGGAGAAGTTTGGTACAAACCGGTGGTACCACCCGGCTAACCCCAGGAAGCGCTGGACCTCCTTGATGTTGGTGGGAACAGGGTATTCATGTATAGCCTCCACTTTGCTTGGATCTGCAGCTATGCCTTGGACGCTGACAACATGTCCAAGAAAAGTTATTTTCTGAAGACAGAACTTGCTTTTTTTTTAAATTAATGGTGAGGCCAGCCATTTGCAGCTTGTAAAGAACAGCCTGGAGGTCGGAGAAGTGCTGGGCTACAGATGGTGAGTAAATAATGATGTCGTCAATGTAGACAAAGCAGATGTTTCCACGCAATTCTCCTAGAACGTTCTCCATTAGTCTTTGGAATGTTGCTGGGGCATTTTTTAACCCAAATGGCATAACATTAAACTGAAACAGTCCTGATGAAGTTGTGAAAGCAGTCTTTGGTTTACTTTCTTGATCCATGTTCACTTGCCAGTAGCCACTGTTTAGGTCAATGGTGGAAAAGATGGCCGCTCCAGATAGTGACTCCAAGATCTCAGTGATGTTGGGTAATGGGTAAGCATCGTTCTCTGTAATGGCATTAACTTTTCTGTAGTCCACACAAAACCTAAGGCTTCCGTCTTTTTTAGGGACCAAGACAACAGGTGAGGCCCATCCAGAGTGTGATGGTTCTACGATTCCGGCAGTCAACATCTCTTCCAGTTGCTCTGTAATGACGGCTTGTTTGGCAGGTGTTGTGCGGTACGGTCTTTGTTTTATAGGTACTTGGTGGGTAGTATATATGTGATGCTTTGTAACTTCAGTACGTCCTGGACGAAGGGTACAAACTTGAGGGTTTGACTCGAGGATCTGCCGTAGCTGTTGCTTGCCTTCCGGAGGTAAGTGGGCATCCTGTACAGCAGTGTCAATTAGTGTCCTTTCATCCAGGTAGGCTGGTTGAAACATGTTAAGTTGAGGAGGAGGAACAGAAGATAGTAAGGAGAGGCTGTTGGGATTTTTATTTCCCATCTTTCCCCTTGGATGTTGGGAACTGATAACTGGTACACTGGCATTTGTTGGCTGGAAAGGATAATACTCTTTAGGATTGGACTGAAAAGAATACTTCTGATCTGCCACATTGATCTGCAGCCCGCTGGAGAAGATGAAGTCCAGTCCTAATACGACTGCATAGGCCAGGGCTTTGGCTGATAGAACAACAGCAGGTATGGTGAATACTTGTTGATGTAGGGTGATTGGCATGTTTATCCAACCTAAAGGAATTTCTGCTTCCCCATTTGCTAGGTAGAGCGGACCCTGGGTCCATGGATGGAGTTTTTGTGAAGTGAGCTCCTTCCAGAGATTCTCATGTAGAAGGGTGTAGCTAGCCCCAGTATCAACAATGGCTTTTCCCTTCCAGGTACCAATGCAAAGTGGTATCACTAATTGTTGTGGAACAATTGCAGTAGGTGGTGGTTTCTTATCAGTTGTTGGTGACTTGTGGGGAAAGGTGGCAGACACAGAGCGATTGCCAGGTGGACCAGTAGTACCTTTAGTAGATGGAAATGTTGTCCGCTTGCTATTGGAGGAAGGGTGTTGACTGGTGGACTGAGGTGACTGGGACTGAGAAGAGACAAAGTGAGGACAGCTGCCAGGTGAGTGATGGCCTTTACATCGCCAGCATTGCACTAAGGGCTTCTCTGGCGGGCGGTTGGGAATAGGTCTTTGAGGCATGGATAGGGGTTGCTTAGAACTCACACGTTTTTCATATTGCAGTTGTTGTTCGTAGTCTTTTTCCAGCTGTTGGCCCAATTTCACAAGTTCATCGACTGTGTTCACCCGACTGCGAATCTGGCTTGCAAGGTAGGGATTCATATTTTTCAACATCATTTTCACCAACTCACTGTCCGTCAAGGTGGGCTTCCACCTTTTGCAGAGAGCTCTGTATGTAAATGCAAAGTCTCTAATGCTCTCTCTTTCTCCCTGTGTTCTTGTCCTTACCCTTTCAGCTAGCTCGTCTTCATAATCCTCTGAGAGGAAAGCAGAGAGAAAAGCAGCTTCAAACTCTTGCCACGTGGTTATTGAAGATCGTGCAACTTCCCACCAGTCCCGGGCAGTACCGTAAAGGACAGTGCGAAAAGTGGCCAGGATGTCAGCATTAGTAAGAGGATGTAACGCCAAGAAATCCTGACATCGAGTTAGATAGAGCAAGGGGTCCACATCATCTGACTGTCTCCCAAAAGTAGGAAATGTAATCTTAAGATGATCACTCTTTACAACAGGAGCATGAAGCAAAGGAGCAGTCACTGGTGATACAGATGAAACTGGAGCATTGAGAGGTAAAGGTGAGTAATCTCTTGTCTGAAGGTCAGTCATTTGTTTCTCTTGCTTTTCGAATCTTTTCTCAAGTTCAGTTTGTAAGCTTTTTACAGTTTCACCCAGTGTGTTGGTGGTTTGGGTGCACTGGGTGAGCTCTGTTGACAACTGGTCATAATTTCGTTGATGGGTTACCAGGTAGGTTTTGATGTCTTGCTGAAGCTCCACTTGAAGTTGGTCAATCATGAACCGCACTTCAGACACATATGTAGTCTTAGCTTTGTGAAGTTCATCAGGAATCATGACTTTAAGTGACTTAGTGAGTTGATCAGTCTCTTCCTTCACATGCTTCTTACTTTCAGAAATGTGGGTGAGCACTTCTTGTTGGTTTTGCTTGAGTTTATCAGCAAGGTTAGAAATCAGGCTGTCGTGATGTGCAGTCATGGTTTTAAGTTCTTTGGCAAGTTCACCAATGGTTTTCTCATGGGTTTGCATATGCTGTGTCAACGTGTCCCAGTTTCCTTTAACTTGAGTGAGTTGATGCATTCCTTTTCCAGGAGTTGACAGGATGCCAGGCAAGTCCTGCTGTACCACTGAAGATAAAGATGAAGGCCCAGGTGATGTACATATCCGCATGGAGTCGCCATTCGGTTCCTGTTCCCAGGTGAAGGGTTGAACAGGAGTGCTGCCAGCTAGTGGTGAAGTAGCAAACCGCACATGGGTTCCTGGGAAGTCAGTGGTGCTGGCTGGAGTAGGAGTGAAGTGGAAAGGAGCACGAAGAGGTCCAGTTGAAGAAAGTAGAGGACGGGGTGCTGGAGGCCAGACTGGGGTAGCAACATCTGGTGCGGGTGGTTCCATCTCCACGAAAGTGGATGGAGAGAGAGGAGTGGCAGCCATGTTTGATTGTCAGTGTATGTGTAGTCAGTCAGTGTAAAAATGTAGTGAAATGCAAGTTGGGGGGGAAAAAAAAAACAATGTATAAATGTTTGAAAAAAATAAATTGCAGCAGAATACTCTTAACAGTTCAGTGTGAAATGTCTGTCCAATTGTCCGATTCACCAATTCACACTACAATTCACTTAACTTCACAAATCAATAATTAGATTTCAATAACACAAATGGTTGTTTCCACAACTTTCACATAATTGGGTCAGTTTGGCAGCAAGACAACTAAGGGGTAACACAATTCTATATTTAACAACGTGCAAGTTCACAAACAAAAAGTATCTTCCCACAAAACCTTTCAGTAAAGAAGAAAAACAGTTTCAGTTCAGTATGTATATGTATATATATATATATATATACACACACACACCACACTTTCACAAACAAAAATAATATAGGCAGTTTCAAGTGACAACCAACCTTTAAGTAACCTTTAAGTAATCCTTTAGGGAAACTCAAATTCAAAGTTCAAATGACCAGTTTAAGTGGTCACGGTTTACGTGCTTAAATATTTTAAGTTTCAAATTGTCAAGGTTTATTTAAGTTTCAAGTCATCAAGGTTTAAGTGTTTAAGTTTCAGGTCATCAAGGTTTAAGTGTTTAAGTTTCAGGTCCCTGTTTGGGCGCCACTTATGTAACGGTGGCTGCCCCCAAATCAAATTTGACTAAATAAATTTAATTTTTAATTGTTCGGGCGCCAGACAAGTAAAACTTGTCAAGTAAAAAAAATTACATATAATGAAGTTCAATTTCCCCGAAGATAACTCAAACCACGGTTACACAAAAAAAATGAAAATAAATTCCTTCAAATACCCACATTAATATAGAACAGTGCTTAAATGACACATTCAGAGATTGAAGGGTTTGGTCAAAAAAAATATATATATATTTTAGGAAATCATTTTTCAAACACACACAAAAAAGAATTTTACAAAGTTAAATTTTCACAGAGTTTATTTCTTTTTTCCTTTTCTTCACATGAAAAATAAAAAAACTAAAGTAAACAGACAGCAAGTAGATTGCCGTTCAATTTCAGTTCAAGATTTCACACACAATCAACAACAAAACCATGAGAGTCCTTGATTCACTGTAATGTCTTAAAGTTCGTTCTTTTCTTTTTTTTTCAAACTCAGTTTTTAGTGTTCAGTTTTCAACAAAAAGAAACATGTAAAAAACAACCACAAAGAAAAATAAATAATCCAAACGAGTGTTTGTGTATGGGTGTGTGCAGGGGCGGATTAAGGTTGTCAGGGGCCCCTAGGCTGATCTATGTGTGAGCTAAATGAAGTTGACGATGTGGTCTCGCCATGAACGCCAGAGAGAAACGCACATTTCATATGATTACATATTCAGAGAGAAGGCTAGCCTATTTATTTTAGTTTTGAATATTTTCGTTTAAAAGTAGACATTTCAAACTTTCTATAATAGATAGCCTATATTTCTCAAATCTGTGAGGCACAAGCTGAGTTTCGGCGCCCTCCAGTTCACATGCAATGCAACTGATCGTGTCGGCGCCTTATTACATTGTCTGCTATATATTTGCTTGTTATTTATTAAACACAGGCAATTGGTTGATAAAACATCAAAATTAAGATACAATTCATACAAAACGAAAATCTTTTAAAAAAGAGACTACAAAACAAAACTTAATGAAGTGGTCAAAATGTTTTACCCATGTCTCCAGACATATTGCACATCTCATGATGTATCATATCTTTCTCATGCTGCATGCTCACTGCATGCTCACTTTCATAATCAACATTGATTAAATTAAAAAAACATAATGATGTCACATATTTTCCAACCCAGCCCTATTTTGTCAAAAGAAATGTTCTTGATTACAAGAAAAATACAGATTTTTTCTTGTTGTGGTTTATTTTGTCTTTCCTTTATACAGATTTAAATAGTTTCGTTTTCGAAGTAGGCTACTCTAAATTATGTCAGTGATTCTCCGATGTTAAATATGATCAAGAATTATTTTATTTCGATCTACAGTGTAATAAAAGTTGAGAAAAAGATTAGCCTATAGCCCTAAATATATATATATATATATATACACTACAAGCGAACTCCTTTTTTCTTAACTTTTAACTTTTTCTAAAAAATTATAAAGAATATTAAATCAACTTAATAGGCTAGGTTAACGAATTTTCTTATACAAACATAACGAATGCACTTCAAAACGAAGTTTTCAAATAATATTATTTTACATATATTAATAGTTGTTTTAAACGAATTTATAGTGCTTTACATTTATTAAGTAATGTTTAATTTCGTTCGTTTAGCTCTCTGGAAATGTAAAGAAAAATACCCTTTGAATTCGTTTTCAATCCCTGGTTTTAAACAAGCATATATTTGAGATAATTTATATATTATTGCTTGAATAAACGTTTAAAAATAGTGCTAGAAATTGTATAATTAAGGAAATTAAACAGACCTAGGCATTTGAAAAGACATGTGTCTAATAATTCCAAAAAGAAAGAGAAGCATTGGACATAATCAAAATATTTATTAGGAAAACCATTTTCTTAAGAATTAAGGTGCTGCATGTGTTTATCCAGTCTAATCGTCTCTAACCCGTCTTTCCCAACAAAAATCCCACCCCCTCTCAGAAAATACATAAAACTAACATTACTGAGCTATATACATTTAAAAGTAGCCTATAAAATGGTACAATGGCATTGCTCAGTTAAGCGTGTTGGGAATCGGGCATTTTGTTCCGCCTCAGCTTTATTCAACAGTTAATAACGCTTAACATTCAAAAGTTAAATAGGTCTGTGTATTTCAAAGAAAATTGTGTCTAGTACAATATGAATTACAAAGGGTTAATTGGCATCTTTATTTCAAACGACCCGACCGACCGCGACCCGAATAACATTAGAAATATTTTTGGATGACTCGTAACCGCGGGTAACCGCAGCCTCCCGCTCATTTTGGATCAACCCGCGCATCACTGGTGGGGAAGGGAGACTGGAGAGAGGGCCGCACAGGAGATCACCTTTTCTCCGTTAATTTGGTCTAGGCCTATATTACCTTTATATTGCTTTTGTATATCAACATGCTTTAGACATATTTTATTTGTTATTTATACTAGTAGCCTGTCGTGATGATTTTTCACGACCCAGATTTTTTGGTGCCCCCCGCAGCCCAGGAATGATGCTTATGATACCTAATGGAGATTCCAAAGCACTCTTCTTTGGTCAGAACCACGGAGAGCGATCGCGAAGTCCGTCCTATGCACCGAAACTTTTTTACAATGCAACAAAATATTTAAAGAGCAAGCTATTAAAATGTATATTATGTATAGTCACAGATAATTTAACAGTATATTAGTCAGTAATTTTTATTAGGTTAAACAGTGATTAGATAACGTTTTTAATTTAACGTTCACAATTGGTCTGGCCCATCCAAACTGGTGTCCCTGCCTGCGCCGTGCCGTGCCTGGTTCGCACTTAAGTATAAAAAAAAAAAAAAATTGTCTGGCCAATCCGAGGCCCCCTGAACACGTGAGGCCCCTAGGCTGCAGCCTATGTAAGCCTGTGCGTTAATCCGCGCCAGGGTGTGTGCGTGTGCAATGAGCGTGTATGTGTGTGTGTGGTGGGGGCTGCGTGAAGCAGTCTGTGTAGCGGCCGCAAATCCCGGGCCGGAGAAAGAGTTTGGAGACTTAACGTGAGGTTAAAAGATGATGGACATCATCACTAGTACCTGAGGCAGGCGAGCAAACCAGGCTGGATTATGTTGCACCAGGCAGGCGAACGAACCATGCAGACGCAGTAGAGCAATTTCTCCGTCACTTTGGCGATCGCACCCAGTCAGCGCATGCACAGAGATTCCAGCAAAGAATAGTAGCCTACGACCTTCAGCTTCAGGTAGCGTGTGTCCCACTCCAATAACAACCTACACGTGTTTTGTTTTTACTCGCTCCCTCACTTCCGTTTCTAGCGCTCTTTTATATTCAATTTCCTCATTGGTTTGTTTCCGCCCATTAGAAAAAATGAAAAGCTGAAATGGACCTCTTCCATTTCGCTACAACTTTAATATTGTTATTTTTTGCACCCTCAGATTCCAGATTTTCAAATAGTTGTATCTCAGCCAAATATTGTCCTAACAAATCATACATCAATGGAAACGGGGTTTTTTTAACCTGTGATGATGTTTCAGGATTCTTTGATGAATCAAAAGTTAAAAAGAACAGCATTTATTTAAAATATAATTTTTTTAAAGGTATACACTACAGTTCAAAGGTTTGTGGTCAGTAAATGTTTATTCTTTTTTTTCCAGAAATTAATACATTTATTCAATTTATATTGTTAGAAAAAAGTTATATTTTGATTAATTGGTGTTTCTTTTTAACTTTTTATTAAATAAAAAAGTTAATTTTATTGAATAAAACTGTTTCCAACATTGATAACAATTTAGCAAATCAAAACGATTTCTGAAGGATCATGTGACACAGAAGACTGGAGGAATGATGCTGAAAATTCAGCTTAGAAAAAAATTCTATTTTAAAGTACATTAAAATAGAAAACCAATATTCTTAATTTGCAATAATTTTTCACAGTATCACTGTTTTTTCTGTATTTTTGATCATATAAATACAGCCTTGACGAGCATAGGCTACATAACTTCTTTAAAAAAGCCACATTTTTGATAGTTTTTCAAGATTATGTTTCATGAGGATATTTTGTAAACTTTCTACCATAAATATATCAAAACTTAATTTTTGAATAGTAATATACATTGCTAAGAACTTAATTTGAACAAATTTAAAGATGATTTATCCGTGAGAAACAGTGCAAACAAGTGCAAATACCAACCTTGAGGTGGTTGTAATGGCTGCAGCAAACTTTAGATGGCGTTTTTGAGGTAAGTACAGGCGATGTGTATTTTAGTCTTTTGTGGCGTCGTGTGTAAGGTGTATTATTTTCATTTAATTTAACGCTTGCGTTGTTTTTTCTGGTTAGAGATGTTACAGTTATTTAAAGTGTTTCTAAGTATGTAGTAGCCTAATTTAATAAGAGTGAAATCACCTGACCTTACCTCAGGACACGCAGGTGACAAGGATAGATTATTAGCGCCATCTCCACGCAGTTCACTAAAACATTTACATCGCTAAAAATCGTTTCTTATGCTTGTTAAAAAGTATAATGTCTTTTATGAAGGACTTGCGTTTGGAATTTTACATAAAAAGCATTTAAATCCCTGTGGCAGATTGCATATGTGACAAATCACAAACACATACTCAATAGTTGTTTTTCCATTCACAAACGCTTTTGCACTACAGAAATACTACAGTGAATGTACATATTACATAAAAATAAGAAAAGTATGAGTATTATTTTATAAGAGTAAATTTATTTGTTTAATTTATTAAAGTTATAGTTTGTTTGTTTTAAAAAATGTTTATATATTTCTTTTTATTTTTTCACTTATTTTGAAGTTCAGCTTTGCTAAAAACATTAACGTCGCTGTCTTCATATTGTCACAACTACCGTGTGAAAACAACAATGTTCGTTCATGTAGTTTTGGTAGCATAACATTTTTTTCATCATGCAGTCTTTAAAGTGCCAACGAGAGAACGTCTTGCTGCATAGGCTACTATAGAATGCAAATCTTCTTCTGCTATTGGATGTCCTATAACCCAGATTATGTAAATAATGAAATGTGTGGGCTACAAATGTTTTACAGGTTTTACCGGTTTCTAAGCATGGGGTAGGCTACATAAAAGAGCCTCTTAGTGCATAGTGCACTACTTTCTTATCACCTGTGCAAGCACCTGCGCTGTTCTGTGCGAGAGTTGGTATTTGTTTCTAAAGCTACATTTATACATTATTTCCAGCTTTTCTCTTTCTAAACAGCTCAACAAAGCAGCAAAAATGAGTGCATGTTCTGGACGAGAAGGTGCTAAAGTTGTGATTATAGGTTCAGGTTTTGCAGGGTTGGCTGCTGCATCTACATTGGTGAAGGGAGGATTTAAAAATGTCCTGGTTCTTGAGGCAAAGGACAGAATTGGTGGTCGAGCGAACACCACTAAACCCTTCACCGAGAATGTAATTGAAGTTGGAGCAAACTGGATCCACGGACAAATAGGAAACCCCCTGTTCAAGATAGCGAAAGAGAAGAACCTGCTATCTGAGGGACTGCCCAGTTCTGAATCCTCTGAAGATTACTTTTTCAAAGAAGATGGAAAGCCGGTCCCCAATACGATCGTAGATCAGGTGAATACGCTCTTTAGCAACCTCACCGACAAAGCTTCTCATGATGCACTTGCCCCAGAGCACCAAGATCTAACTATGGGTGCTTATCTAGATGATGCCTTTGGAACATCTCCTCTAGCGGCGACAGAAGATGGTCGGCAAGTTTTTGAATGGTGCAAGAGGAACGAATGCACAGATGAAGCTTGCTCTAGCCTGTACGAGGTGTCTGCTTCTCAGATGAGCAATTACACTACTTTAGAGGGGGATTTTTTTAACACTTTGGGACCGGGTGGCTATCGAGCAATCTTAGATGTTCTCCTGAAAGATGTGCCATCAGGAGCTATCAAGTATAGTTCACCTGTCAAGAGCATCCGATGGGA
Source organism: Garra rufa (assembly GCF_049309525.1). Classification (NCBI taxonomy): domain Eukaryota; kingdom Metazoa; phylum Chordata; class Actinopteri; order Cypriniformes; family Cyprinidae; genus Garra; species Garra rufa. Next base: position 41,188,423 of record NC_133368.1, on the reverse strand, counting down.
CTTGGCCAAAGAAGGCAATTGTCAAGACCAAAGGTATCCTGTCCAGGTCATTTGTGAAAATGGACAGAGCTTTGAAGCAGACCATGTGATTGTCACTGTATCTCTGGGGGTTCTCAAAGAAAAAGCCACAACCTTGTTCACACCAGGCTTACCGGTAAATAAACTGAACGCAATTAAGAATCTCGGCTTTGGGGTAGTAGATAAAATTTTCCTGTATTTTGAGAAGAGTTTCTGGCCAACCGACTGTGCCGGGGTTCAGATGTTGTGGAAAGAGGGGCCTGAAAATAAAGATGTTTATGAGGCTCTCTCTGAAGGAGATGCCTGGAAGACGACGTGGTTTAAGAAGATCACCGGTTTTGATACGGTGGCCCGTCATCCCACGGCTCTGTGTGGCTGGATCACAGGTAGAGAAGCACTGCATATGGAGAAACTTCAGGACAGTGAAATCCGAGATACCTGTTTGAGGTATGGTATCATAAATTATATGATATATAATAATTTTACCATGGTCAAATATTGCTGTTTAATAGACTAATCCACTAAAAACCATATAAACCATATAATCTATACACTACCATTCAAAAGTTTTAATGTTTTTAAAGAATTATTTTCTGCTCACCAAGCCTGCATTTATTTTTATTCAAAGTACAGCAAAACAGTAAAAAATGTAAAATATTAGAAATATTTTTACTATTTAAAATGGCTGTTTTGTATTTGAATATATTCTAAAGTGTAATTTATTCCTGTGATCTACGCTACATTTTCCGCATCATTACTCCAGTCTCAGTGTCACATGATCCTTCAGAAATCACTCTAATATGCTGATTTGCTGCTCAAGAAACATTTATTATTATTATAAATATTTAAAACAGTTGAGTAAATGTTTTCAGGACTCTTTGATTAATGGAAAGATTCACCAATCAGCATTTATCTGAAATAAAAAAAAGCTTTTGTAACATTATACACTATACCATTCAAAAGCTTGGAGTCAATATGTTTTTTTGTTTTTTTTTGTTTTGAGGAGGGGGGTGCTAGAAATTAGTACTTTTATTTAGCAAGGATGCTTCAAATTGATGATAAATACATTTATAATATACAAAATATTTCTATTTCAGATAAATCCTGTTCTTCAGAACTTTCTATTCATCAAAGAAACCTGAAAAAAATCAACAATGCTCAAAAAACAGCAACAAATCAGAATATTAAAATGATTTCTGAAAGATCATGTGACTGGAGTAATGATGCTAAAAATTAAGCTTTGAAGTCTCAGGTATAAATTATATTTTAAAATATATTAAAATAGAAAAGTTATTTTAAATAGTAAAAATATTTTAAAATGTTACTGTTTTTGCTGTACTCCACTAAATAAGTGCAGGCTTTATTAAATAAATGTTATGAAATATTTAACCAAGGTGTCAGTAAACTATTATAGAAAGGTGTTTACATTATTTTACCCTGTATATATCTAATAATGTGAACACCCATCATCCCACCCATTATTTAGGGGTTAATATAGATTGAGTAGGCTATAGTGTAAAAACGTACATTGCAATTATCTGGTATTATTTCATTGTCTATATCCTATAGTATATGCATTATAATGTAAGGTGTGTTCAGCAATAAATAATAAGTGCTGAGTGAAATGGGTGATATGTCAGACTTCCAAAAAATGGCAAATCATAGGAGCCTGTTAAGCAGGAGCATCTGCAACTTTAGCCCAGTTTGCCCAATTGTTTGGTGTTAAGAGCAACAGTCTTTACATTTATGACCGCATATAAAAATAATGACATGATTTCATTAGCAAAGAACAATAGTGGGTGAAAACCAAACATGCATTAATAGGGAGTGTCAGTCTCTAGAAAGGATTGAGTCCAAATAACAACTAATGCTAAGTGATAATAAATTTTCACCTCAAAGAACCTATTACCATTAAATCCAACATCTCTGCAGCATTTGGGCAATGATCTGATTGTTCTGACATTCTACTGTAGACTATTCAAATGTTGTATGAATCTATTTTAAGAAGGTTGAAAGCTATATAATTTCATTTAAAATATATGGTTATCGGTACATAATAAGAGTAATAATCTCAAAATGCTGACAAACTCTGTTCTTGCCATTGAAGGTTGCTCAGGTCTTTCACAGGCTGGTCAGTGCCGGCGGTCTCAAAGATGCTGATCTCCAGATGGGGTTCTGATTCTCACATCCGTGGCTCCTACACGTTTGTTCCTGATGGTGTTGATGGAGTGGCGGCACACAAGGCATTAGCGTCACCTCTTCCACCTAAAGATGCATCCATTGGAAAGAGGGTAACCTGTTAATAACTTATACAAGTGTTTAATTGTTTATTATTATTTAAATACATTGCCATTCAAAAGTTTGAAATCAGTGAGATTTTTAACGTCTTTTCTGCTCATGAAGGCTGCATTTGTTTGATTAAAAATACAGATATTTTAAATAATCAAATAAATGCAGCCTTGATGAGCATAAGAGACTTCTTTAAAAAACATTCAAAATCTTACGATCCCAAACTTTTGAACAGCAATGTATGTATTCTATTTAGCTTTATTTTTATTATTTAAGTTTTAGTAATTGTACCGCCAAGGCGACATTTTTAATTTTCATTCACTTTTTTTTAATTTCAGCTTTATTTCAATTAATGAAATATATTTTTATTATCTTAGTTTTAACAATAACTGATATTTTGATGTAAATTGCAATAGTGAAAAAGACTGCATTTTACAAAATCAAGCAGAGATGAAATTTATAACAAAATGATTTTCTCTTTGTTTTTGAAGCAACTCCAGGTGTTGTTTGCTGGTGAAGCTACGCATGTGAACTTTTACACCACGACCCATGGAGCGTATCTCACAGGGATCAGAGAAGCAGAACGTCTCAAAAGCTATTACACCGTTTAGGCACATACAGTCGTGGCCAAAAGTTTTGAGAATTACATAAATATTGGAAATTGGAAAAGTTGCTGCTTAAGTTTTTATAATAGCAATTTGCATATACTCCAGAATGTTATGAAGAGTGATCAGATGAATTGCATAGTCCTTCTTTGCCATGAAAATTAACTTAATCCCGAAAAAAACTTTCCACTGCATTGTTAAGAAGGCTTCAGGGCGTCCGAGAAAGTCCAGCAAGCGCCAGGATGGTCTCCTAAAGAGGATTCAGCTGCGGGATCGGAGTGCCACCAGTGCAGAGCTTGCTCAGGAATGGCAGCAGGCAGGTGTGAGCGCATCTGCACGCACAGTGAGGCCAAGACTTTTGGAAGATGGCCTGGTGTCAAGAAGGGCAGCAAAGAAGCCACTTCTCTCCAAAAAAAACATCAGGGACAGATTGATCTTCTGCAAAAAGTATGGCGAATGGACTGCTGAGGACTGGGGCAAAGTCATATTCTCCGATGAAGCCTCTTTCCGATTGTTTGGGGCATCTGGAAAAAGGCTTGTCCGGAGAAGAAAAGGTGAGCGCTACCATCAGTCCTGTGTCATGCCAACAGTAAAGCATCCTGAGACCATTCATGTGTGGGGTTGCTTCTCATCCAAGGGAGTGGGCTCACTCACAAATTTGCCCAAAAACACAGACATGAATAAAGAATGGTACCAAAACACCCTCCAACAGCAACTTCTTCCAACAATCCAACAACAGTTTGGTGAAGAACAATGCATTTTCCAGCACGATGGAGCACCGTGCCATAAGGCAAAAGTGATAACTAAGTGGCTCAGGGACCAAAACGTTGAAATTTTGGGTCCATGGCCTGGAAACTCCCCAAATCTTAAAACTTGTGGTCAATCCTCAAGAGGCGGGTGGACAAACAAAAACCCACTGATTCTGACAAACTCCAAGAAGTGATTATGAAAGAATGGGTTGCTATCAGTCAGGATTTGGCCCAGAAGTTGATTGAGAGCATGCCCAGTCGAATTGCAGAGGTCCTGAAAAAGAAGGGCCAACACAGCAAATACTGACTCTTTGCATAAATGTCATGTAATTGTCGATAAAAGCCTTTGAAACGTATGAAGTGCTTGTAATTACATTTCAGTACATCACAGAAACAACTGAAACAAAGATCTAAAAGCAGTTTAGCAGCAAACTTTGTGAAAACTAATATTTGTGTCATTCTCAAAACTTTTGGCCACGACTGTACAGTCCCAAAGAGAGGAAAATATTTTGGTTTCGATATATAGATAACATTTTTCAAATTGATAACAATTTCTAGACTTCCTCTCACACCAAACTCAAACATAGGTAGTTTACAGCTGCCTTGAGTTTTTACATCCAGCTGGTCACACCATGCATATCTCTGTCTTGTTAATTTCTTAAACATCTCCATGTAGTACGTGTAGTACAGATGGAGAAATATTCTTTCCTAATTACCAAGCTATGTCATATAATATTTTATAAAAATCGAAGATGGTTGCATTTACTGAAGCAGATTAATTAAATGGCTAATGTGTGTGGTTCTTAATCTGCAGTATGCATACAGTGCTCTCAGGGATTATTTAGCATGCTTTATGACAATTTAATACTGATCAATGTAAAATGTAAAGGACTTTTGATTTTGTTTCGCAATTGTTTGCTATGACATGGTGCCTTGATTTAAAACCCTCTGGTTGTATTCGGATCCCTGTCACACTTGTGGTGTTCATGGTCAAAAATGACCAGACTCCGAACAATTGCTTATAAATCACTCATTATGCTAGATTTTCAACAAATATTGGATTCAATCTTTTTGTCAACTTGTTTTGCAGCTGTTTAACTGTAAGCCTGATTTATCTGAAAGTGTCTCTCACACTAGTGTGCTTTAATGTTTAATCAGGAAGTTTGCTTTTAATTGCTTTTATTTTGTACAAAATTCCATAGTCACACTTGACAAAAACGGTCGGCCATCGAAAGTGAATGGGAAAAAATTAAAGTAAGAGAAAAATTAGTGTTCAGAAGCATGTTTTGCTCCTGTTTTGCTCCTGAAAACTCAAAACATTATGTTAATAGTTTTTGAGAGATGTAAAAACATCTATAGTCTGTTGCAAATGGAGAGCAAACATTTGCCAAATTTATTTGTGAATCATGTGAATAAGTTCACAAAATGACCATTTGCAAGACACATAATGCTAGCGTCAGTCACATGCATGAGTTCAATAAACAATGATGTGGTTCTCTATATGGCAATGCTAATGTGTTTTTTTTTTCTGTCACAATAGTCAGTTTTGTTGTTCCATGATATTGTCTCTGTTTGACAGTGTCGCTTTGCAGGATACAGTATATGTAACTGAAATATAAGAGTTTTGGTTTGTTGTTCCATGAAATGTTATAATGTAAATAATCTTAATGTGTTCTTTCTAACAGAGAACAGCATAAGTGTTACTTTGTGCCCCTTTTCAGAAAATAAAAAGAACTGACACTAGCATTTCTATGTGTCTTGCAAATGGTCATTTTGTGAACTTATTCATATGACTCACAAATGAAATTTGCAAATGTTTGCTCTCCATTTGCAACAGACTATAGATGTTTTCACATCTTTTCCTTTACTCACAAAACCTACTGTCATAATGTTTTGAGTGTTCAGGAGCACAACATGCTCCTGAATACTAATTGTTTCTTACTTTAATTTTTCCCCATTCATTTTCGAAGGCCGCCCATTTTGGCAGTGTGACTTTGTGGAATTTTGTATAAATTAAAAGAAAACTTCCTGATTAAACATTAAAGCACACTAGTGTGAGAAACACTAGTTACACTACATTTTCATAATTTTTTTATCTCAAATTGTGAAAATTATTCATAAAACTGCTTTTTTCACTCAAAAAATTATGCCTACTTTCAGATAAATGAGGCCTACGATTAATCAGATGCAAATAGAAACACAAAACCAGTCCTAAATGAAAGAAAACAAATTGACAAAAAGAAAGGAATTCAATATTTGGTGATAATATAGCAAAATAAGAAATTTACAAGGAAAGTTTTGGAGTCCGGACATTTTTGACCCAGTGTGACTTTTTGCAACTTTGTACAAAATTATTAATGCATTTTTTAATAATTAGTTGTTTAATATTTAATATTATTAGTATATTTAATATTTTTCACTCCAAAAAATGAAGTACCTAATCTCAGATAAATGAGGCCTATGATTAATCAGATGCAATGAAATGAAAATGAAAGAAAACAAGCTGACAAAAAGAATTAATCGAATATTTGGTAATAATATAACATAATGAGAGATTTATAAGCAATAGTTTGGAGTCTGGTCAGTTTGTGACTAAGTAAAATTAAAACAAAAATTACGAAAATTAACTGACTGTGTAAACAAAGTCAGTAAGTTTGAGTCCAAAATGTGGACCCGGACCCAGACACAACCAGAGGGTTAAATGAATTGTTAATCTGGGAATCTCTATATTTGATCATTTAAATGAATAAACTACTGCCAATCAAACATTTGGACATTCTTTCTTTTTCCTTATTATTAATATTTTCCGTTTGTTTTTTTGTTTTTTAGAAAAGTCATCAAAACTATGAAATAACACAGGGGAGAGTGGGGTAAGATGAGCCATGTTTTACTAATGGGGTCCTCAAGATAAGGAAAAATTAGGCAACTTTAATACTGTTATTTTTTTGCACCCTCAGATTCCAGATTTTCAAATAGTTGTATCTCAGTCAAATAACAAATCATACATCAACAGTGTGGCGGGAGGGGCGCACGACAGACACAGTGGGTGTGGCGTCAGGCCTCGGAGAGGCTTTTATTAAACAGAAAGTAAGGGAAAGTGAGTCCATAAAGTAAAACAGTGTCCAAAATAAAAGGGGAATCTGGTGTCCTCGGGTGCTGGGGCAGCGTGACGGAACGGTAGTGTTCAGAGGGGAAGGGTCCAGGAGAGGGGCGGAGTCCGGCGGCCGCGGGCGCTTTCCATACTAGCGCCGGGGTGCTAGGGCGGCGGCATCTCCGGCAGGCTCATCCCTCTCGAGCTGTCCGGCGCTGGGGCGGCGGCTTCTGGCGGCCTCAACCGGACCGCGGGTCCGGCGGCTCTCCAAACTCTTGTGGCGCGGGATTCCCTCTTCACCCCCTCCTGGACCCGCGAGGACACCAGCGTGCATGCACGGGGGAAAGAGACCGGTCTCCCGAGGAGAGGCGCGCTCGGGATTTAAACAGCGGCGGTGATGAGGCTTCATTTACATCAGGTGTCCCCATCACACGCCGCCAGCCCGAGCCGATTACACGCCCCTCCTCTCCCCTACACACCCACTCCCGTCGGGAGCCTGGAGAAGGGCGGCGAATACGGGACGGGGTGGTGATGAAAATTAGGGGGGCGGGCAGACGCCTCGCCACATTCCCCCCCCCAAGCGACATCCCCGTCCTAAGGTCGCCGCCCACGCAGGAGTGCTACCTTCCTCATCCAGGCTCCAGCGGTCGGAGTGGGCGGGGATTCCTCTCCAAGGCAACGCTCCCTCTCGCCGCGTACCGGAACAGGGACAGAAAAACCGGTATTAGTCGACAGCCTCAACCAACCGCAGGATAAGTGACTAACTGAAACATCACTTACCCTTCTTGCGGCTGGGAGGCCGTCTCCGTAGTTCTCCGTCCCCGTCCGGGTCTTCACGAGCTTTGGCGAGCGAGAGGGGATGACGTCATCAGGTGTTGCCCACTGCGCTGTCTAAGCCCCGCCTTGCCCGCATTCTCCACCACTGTGGCGGGAGGGGCGCACGACAGACACAGTGGGTGTGGCGTCAGGCCTCGGAGAGGCTTTTATTAAACAGAAAGTAAGGGAAAGTGAGTCCATAAAGTAAAACAGTGTCCAAAATAAAAGGGGAATCTGGTGTCCTCGGGTGCTGGGGCAGCGTGACGGAACGGTAGTGTTCAGAGGGGAAGGGTCCAGGAGAGGGGCGGAGTCCGGCGGCCGCGGGCGCTTTCCATACTAGCGCCGGGGTGCTAGGGCGGCGGCATCTCCGGCAGGCTCATCCCTCTCGAGCTGTCCGGCGCTGGGGCGGCGGCTTCTGGCGGCCTCAACCGGACCGCGGGTCCGGCGGCTCTCCAAACTCTTGTGGCGCGGGATTCCCTCTTCACCCCCTCCTGGACCCGCGAGGACACCAGCGTGCATGCACGGGGGAAAGAGACCGGTCTCCCGAGGAGAGGCGCGCTCGGGATTTAAACAGCGGCGGTGATGAGGCTTCATTTACATCAGGTGTCCCCATCACACGCCGCCAGCCCGAGCCGATTACACGCCCCTCCTCTCCCCTACACACCCACTCCCGTCGGGAGCCTGGAGAAGGGCGGCGAATACGGGACGGGGTGGTGATGAAAATTAGGGGGGCGGGCAGACGCCTCGCCACAACAGAAACAGTTGTTTTCTTTTTTTTTTAACCTGTAATGATTTTTCAGGATTCTTTGATGAATAAAAATTTTAAAAGAACAGCATTTATTTAAAATAGAAATCTTTTCTGACAGTATACACTACCATTCAAAAGTTTGTCAGTAAATGTTTATTCTTCTAGAAATTAATACTTTTTAGGATGTGTTAAATTGATATTTTTAGAAAAGATTTATATTTTGAATAAATGCTGTTGTTTTTAACTTTTTATTGATTAAAGAATTTTGAACAACGTATCACAGGTTCCAAGAAAATATTAAGCAGTACAACTGTTTCCAACATTGATAATAATTTAGCATATTAGAATGATTTCTGAAGGATTATGTGACACTGAAGAATGGAGGAATGATGCTGAAAATTCAGCTTTCCATCACAGAAATAAATTATATTTTAAAGTACATTAAAATAGAAAACTGGTATTTTAAATTGCAAAAATAGTTCACATTATTACTGTTTTTCTGTATTTTTGATCATCTGAATGCAGCCTTGCTGAGAATAGGAGACTTTGAAAAAAGTCAAATTTTTGATAGTTTTTCAAGATCATGTTCCATGAGGATATTTTGTAAACCTCCTACCATAAATATCAAAACTTAATTTTGGATTAGTAATATGCATTGCTAAGAACTTCATTTGAACAACTTTAAAGATGATTTTCTCAGTATTTAGATTTTTTGCACCCTCAGATTCCAGAATTTCAAATAGTTGTATCTCAGCCATAAACAAACCATACATCAATGTATGGTTTCAGATGATGTATAGATTTCAGAAATGACCCTTATGACTGGTTTTGTGGTCCAGGGTCACATATTTTAAAGATAATTTACCTTTTTTAAAAGCTAATTTAATAATCAAATATCATTTTACAAACAGCCATATTTCTTTTCTTAAAGCTAACTTAACATTAAACCAACCAAATAAAGTTTAAATATCAATCTTTAATTGTTTTCATTTCTGAAACAATATTAAACTCCAAAATGGTAACCTTCCCAAAAACCAAAATTACAGGGTCACATGACATTAACCCCTTTTAACTGTCACTCCCATTTTTTTCATGTAGGCTATTTTCCATGTTAATGCAATGTCTGATTTTAAAATGGATTGGAGATTTTAAATTTTCAACTGATATATAATTTCTTATAATTTCTAAAGTGTTATAGGGAAAACAAGGATGTCTGTTTATGACTACTGTTATGAAGTAGATTTTTTAGGTGCACTCTAGTCATAAATTAATCTATTATATTTCCTACATAATTTGTAACACACAAAAAATGTACAGTATCTATTTAGGAGCCTGTGACCTTTCCAGTGATATAGTTTGCTATGATTAGATTAGGATTTATTTTTAAAATGGTGAAGTAAACTTGGACGTTCCACAGAGGGGACGGTGACAGTTAAGGGGTTAAAAGTGTACAGTTACCAAAAACAGCCACGAACAGTAAATGAGGGAGAAAAAATGAAAATCTGATGCTGCACAAAAACTAATAATGCATGAAAGCCATTGTTGTTATTAATCCTTCACATGTCCAAAACTGTGATAAAAGGTAAAAAAAACAGTCCACAATTATCTTTTATATTAAAAATAAGTCATTTTGTGTGTGTTTTTCTCCAAATCAGTGACATAATTGGCATAATTGGCAATTAAAGAGTCAAAATCCTGCATTTTTTCAAAACATTTAGTAGTTTTTATCAGAACTGAGGTTGATTAATAGATTTATGCAAAAACAATTGAAAAAATATTTATCTGATACTTTTTTACAGCAGTTTAATTTAGTGGATGTTTTCATCCCAAACATAACAACAACCCGAACAATGCACAAGGGTTAAACAAATTAAAGTTCTTTTATATATAAGCTTCTTTGTGATATTAAATGAGTTGTTAAAGGAGTAGTTCACTTTCAGAACAAAAATGTACAGATAATGTACTCACCCCTTGTCATCCAAGATGTTCATGTCTTTCTTTCTTCAGTCGTAAGGAAATTGTTTTTTGAGGAAAACATTTCAGGATTTCTCTCCATATAATGGACTTCTATGGTGCCCCTGAGTTTGAACGTCCAAAATGCAGCTTCAAAGGGCTCTAAACGATCACAGCCGAGGAAAGAAGGGTCTTATCCAGCAAAAAAAAATTGGTTATTGGTTATTTTCTAAAAAAAAAAAAAAATTATAATTTATATTCTTTTTAACCTCAAATGCTCATCTTGTCTAGCTCTGTGTGTACTCTGTGTGTTGATATTAAAAAGTATATAAATTGTAAAAAAGAAAAAAACCGCTTAAGACTCTTCTTCCTTGGCTGGAATCGTTTAGAGCCCTTCGAAGCTGCATTTAAACTGCATTTTGGAAGTTCAAACTCGGGGGCACCATAGAAGTCCACTATATGGCAGGAAATCCTGAAATATTTTCCTAAAAAAACTATTTCTTTATGACTGAAGAAAGTAAAACCAGAACATCTTGGATGACAAGAGGGTGAGCATTATTAGTCACAAACAATTTTGACTCTTTAATTGCCAAGTTCATAAATGGTGTCACTGATTTGGAGAAAAACACACACAAAATGACTTATTTTCAATATAAAAGGTGATTGTGGACTGGATTTTTTTTTTACCTTTTATCACAGTCTTGGACATGTGAAAGATTAGTAACAACAATGGCTTTCATGCATTATTAGTTTTTGTGCAGCATCAGATTTTTTTTTTTTTTTTCTCCCTCATTTACTGTTCGTGGCTGTTTTTGATAACTGTATATCACTGGAAAGCTCTCAGGCTCCTAAATAGATATTGTAATTTTTTTGTGTGTGTTACCAATTATGTAGGGAAAATAATAGATTAATTTATGACTAGAGTGCACCTCAAAAATCTACTTCATAACGGGAGTTCTGACCAAACAAAGTGAAATCTATCAAATGCAATTAAAGGAGTAGTTCACTTTTAGAACAAAAATTTACAGATCAGATTATGTGCTCACCTCCTTGTCATCCAAGATGTTCATGTTTTTCTTTCTTCAGTCGGAAAAAAATTGCTTTTGAGGAAAACATTTCAGGATTTCTCGCCATACAATGGACTTCTATGGAGCCCCCGAGTTTGAACTTTCAAAATGCAGTTTAAATGCAGCTTCAAATGGCTCTAAACAATCCCAGCCGAGGAATAAAACATTCACAATTGGCTTGTAAAATGAGTTTGAGCCCATTTTCGTTGCATTTACACCGTTCACACCAGCAGGCGTCACCAGTGGCGTTTCAAGCGCTTCGAAACAGTGAATCGTTTTGCGAAGTTTGATTCAAATTGATTCAATTGATTCAAAGTATTTCTCCGTCATTTGCTAGACACTGTTGGCTCCTTTCTCTATTGACTCAAGATTTAGAGTTTAATTTAAGTCTTGTAAATACATGTATACATAGACACAATTTAAATTTGTCAGCAAAACCAAGTTCAAACGTTTAAACGTTAAGCTCAACAACAAGTAAAACTTTTATTTTGAAAAAAGGCTTACTTCCGGGAGTTTATTGTTTCTTTCGTCCGCTAGCTTCACACCGCTGCAGATACCGGTGATTCGGGGGAACAAGATCATGAATTAGGGGAGAGCTGAAGGAGTAATAAAGAATACTTAACACAAGGTGAGACAATATACACACAGTTTCATAATAAATCTGCTAAAGCTAACGTTACTTACATTTCTCTCCGTGAATAACTTGTGGATTTCAATCAAAAGTTTTTGACTGGAATGCAATAATTAGCCGGATGGTCGAACAGCTTGTGTCTATCTCAGATTTAACATTCACTAACAAACACAAATGGATTCAAAGTATGTAACTTTGGATCTAAATGTAAACTGAGCTGTTATACTAAACCAACGAGTCTCGTAACGTTACTAGTTTGCATTTTTAGCTTTGCACAACTAACCCGATCTGATCTTATTAATTTACACTCACTAACGTTACTAAAGCTTTTCAGATTATTTGCGAAAAAGGTATTATATTAGCAATCTGTGTTTTATATATTTGTGTTCATCAGGGCTAAACACGTTTGCTAGTGTAATTGTTATATAGTTTAAGTTGGTAAAAATCTGCATAATTGTACTGTTTGTTGAGTTTCCTTTATACTGTATATATTGTAGTATGTGCTATTAAAGTGACTAAGATAATATTGACAATTTAAATAAGTAATGAATATAAGAATAAAGATAATTCTTGAAAATACATAAATGATTAAAGTGATGTTACTTACATCAAAGATCATGGCATTAGAAATAAGCTCCGCCCTTTGTAAACACCTACGTGTTCATTTCCAACAGCCCCCGAGTTGAGATATCTTCTCTTGTTTTCACTTACAAGGTGTCTTCATTGAAGATGATCATCACACTCCAACCTTGAAAAGCTGAACATCTGCACTAACAACTTTCAATGATGGAGATGTTCCAGAATCATCAGAGATCTTCTAGGAAGTTGTTTCTGTTTGCTTTCATTGCAGTATGGCTTTTTGTTACCATTTCCTCTGATGAAGATTACTACAAGCTGCTAGGTATCTCAAGGGAGGCCAGTACTCGTGAGATTCGACAGGCTTTTAAAAAGCTTGCTCTCACAATGCATCCAGATAAAAACCCAGTGAGTAACTTTTATGATGGCATGTATGTCTTCCTTCATTTGTGACGGTCTGATAATGCTGCGATTGTCTTCTTAGAACGATGCGACGGCCCACGAGAAGTTCTTGACGATCAATCGGGCCTACGAGGTGTTGAAGGATGAGGACTTGAGGAAGAAATATGACAAGTATGGAGAGAAGGGCCTGCAGGATGAACAGCAAGGAGGAAGATATGAAAGCTGGAACTATTACAGATATGATTTTGGTAATTCATTTCTCTGTTATGTGGATATTATACAATACAACACAAAATAAGTAGGAAGACAAGTTGTACTTGTCTTTATACTGGAGAAAAACCTTGCAACTGTGTTTTTGTAACAGGGATTTATGATGATGATCCAGAAATTACTACACTAGACAGAGGGGACTTTGGTAAGTTATGATTTTATATCACTCAGATTATGCATTATTTCTAGACAAACTGAAGCATTTTGTATGCTGGATTGAATCTCACTAATATGTGTAGGTTATATTTCACCCTGAAATCAAAAGACATGCATTATATTTAGCATGAATTAAATTATTATTATTATTACTATTTTTGCATTGTAATGTTTTCATGAAAACATATGCATTTTCCAAGTTATGTTTAAGTCAAGACTTTTTCGAATTATGCATAGAGACATTAGCTATATTTTATGTTTTTTGGGTTGCTATTAGATTATGATTATTAAAATAGAAAAACATTTTACTTTATTACAGAGACAGTTAATTTAGCAAAAGAAAAGTACACTAATAGTTCAAATAATTTAAATAATAATTCTAATATATATGCACCTATTTGATCCAAAATACAGTAAAAGCAGTAATATTGTGAAATATTTGTAATATTTAAAATAACTGGTTTCTATTTGAATATATTTTCAGTGTTTCGGTTGAGTGCATTTCCGGATTCTTTGATAAATAAAAAAGGACCCAAAGATCAACATGTATATGAAATAAAAAGCTTTGTAACATTATACACTATACTATTCAAAAGCTTGGAGACAGTATAATTTTTTTTTTTTGGAAAAGAAATTATAGAAATTAATACTTTTATTTAGCAAGGGTGCTTTAAATTGTTCAAAAGTGTTGATAAAGACATTTATAATGTTACAAAAGATTTCTATTTCAGATAAAAACTGTTCTTCTGAACTTTCTATATTTATCAAAGAAACCTGAAAAATTCTACTCAGCTTTTTTTCATAATAATAAATGTTTTTTGAGCCGCGAATCAAAATATTAGAATGATTCATAAAGGATGGTGTGAGTGGAGTAATGATGCTAAAAATTCTGCTTTGAAATCACAGGAATAAATTAGATTTTAAAATATATTCAAATAGAAAATAGTTATTTTAATAGTAAAAAATATTTTAGATTTTTTTTTTTTTGTTGGATGGGGAAACAAGCTCAATGCTTCTAAAAATAATGCAGAAAAATACAGGCTCTGTTTTCCTAAAACAAAAATATTTTATTTATTTATTTAGTTGTTTTACATTTGGGGTGAAACAAGAAATGAACATTTCTAGTCAGGTTTCATTAAATCTACCAATTGCCTGTTTTTAGCTGATCTTGTAGTATTCACATGAGGTCTAACTTGTTTTTTTGTTTTTTTTCCTCAATGGTTAAGTGTTGTGACACTCATTTTGTCTTTATCCACAGATGCAGCTGTAAATTCTGGAGAGGTCTGGTTTGTGAATTTCTATTTTCCGCGCTGCTCGCACTGCCACGATCTTGCCCCCACGGTACGTAACACTCTATTCTCCTGTCATTTACTCTTCACACATGGTAGGATTGTTAAAGTTACCATAGGCTATTTGACTGACGTGTGATGCACCCCACAGTGGCGGGAGTTTGCTAAGGAAATGGACGGTGTGATTCGAATCGGTGCTGTGAACTGCGGTGATAATGGCATGTTGTGCCGTAGTAAAGGCATCAACAGCTACCCCAGCCTCTATGTGTTCAGAGCGGGAATGGTGAGAACTTTCTGCCTTTATCAGCATAATGAATGCAAATGTTTATCATCTGTAGTCAACCTAAAATACAAATGTAATCACGCCAACAGAAGCCAGAGAAATTCTATGGTGACAGAACAAAATCGAGCCTTACTACATTTGCAATGCAGTTTGTGGAGAGCAAAGTGACAGAACTATGGCAAGGTATTGCATTTTTTGAGTTTATACAACTTAAATGCTGCTGTCAATAAAGCAAAAGGTGGATGTACTAACTTAATAAGAATTAATTCTAATATTTCAGTCCAACTCTTTACTCAAATTATGAAAATATAATTTGGTTGCTTTTGACAATATGGTTCATTAGCTAACACAAATTAAGAATTAATAATACTTCTACAGCATTTATTAATCTTAATGTTAATTTCAAAATATACTAATGCATTATTAAAATCACAAGTTGCGTTTGTTAACATTAGTTAATGCACTGTGAACTAACATAAACTAACAATAAACAACTGTAATTTTATTACCTAACATTAACAAAGAATAATAAATAGTGTAATAAATGTATTGTTCATTGTTTGTTTGCTACTAATGTTACCAAAAGACACCTTATTGTAAAGTGTTACCTATAATTTGAATTCTGAAAAGTGGTGTATTTATTAATTAATTACTTATTCTTTGGGCCCAGCTGTTTGGGTTATATTTGTTTTCAAATTGTTTGTTTTAATAAATGTATGTTAATTTTGTTTTGTGTAATTTGGTGTAACAATTCATTTTGACATTTTCATAAACGTTTAAGCATGTTTCCTCACAATTCTTGTTATAGTAATGCAATTTATAACATAGCAATTTTATAAAGTGTTTTACATCGTACTGCCTTTGATTTATGAAAATTGTATGTAAAATGAATTTAAATTTTTTAGGGAACATTTTCAGTGAGATTGAACGAGCGTTTGCTGACAGAATCGGTTGGTTGATAACTTTCTGTGCAGACACTGGAGGTAAGATTACTACTGAAGTTTAATGTTAGAAATGAAAACCCTAAATCACACTTGTTTTTCCCCTAAAAAGTCTTTTTATTTTATTATTATTATTATTATTATTATTTTTTTTTTTTTCAGATTGCCTGGAACCTCAGACAAGGCGGAAGCTTGCTGGAATGTTGGTAAGGAGATCATGTTTCACAAAAATAAATTCCGGAGGATTTAATAACGGATGTTATTGTGAGCATGAATGAACATTGTAACCTATCCTCTCCTTGTTTCTCCCTACAGGATGGTCTGATCAATGTAGGATGGATGGATTGCTCCAAACAGGGAGATCTGTGTGACAGCTTTGAGATCACCACTAGCACTACTGCACTCTTTCCTCCTGGCAGTTCTCTTGCTCAGAAAGGCACTGTATTGGTAGGGGCCTTAAAAAAATGCATCCTGTCCAGTTGTAATAGTTCTTAAAGGAATAGTTTACCCGAAAGTGAAAATTTGCTGAAATTGTACTCACCGTCAGGCCGTTCAAGATGTAAATGAATTTGTGTCTTCTTCGCAAATAGATTTGAAGAAATTTAGCTTTACATCACTTACCAATGAATCCTCTATAGTGAATGGGTTCTGTCAGAATGAGAGTCCAAACAGCTGATAAAAATATCACAATCCACAAGTAATCTATACCACTCCAGTCCAACAATTAACATCTTGTATAGCTAAAAGCTGCATGTTCAAATAAAGAAATCCATCAAGACGTTGAAACTAGACATTCTTCAAACTTAAATACGAGCCCTCTATCCATAATATTGCTTTCGGCAGAAGAAAAAAGTCATCTTGTCTGAATCAGGAGAGAAATATGCTTAGATTCAGCATGTTTACAAGTAAAAACCATTCTAAACAAATATGTCTGGATTTTGATGTGAGAGGACAAAAGAAAATTGATTTTTTTTTAACTGGAGGAAGTTTTGTTATGGATTATGGACTAATGGTTAGAATGAGTGGTTTAAAGGAACACTCCACTTTTTTTGGAAATAGACTCATTCTCCAACTCCCCCCGAGTTAATAAGTTGAGTTTTACCGTTTTGAAATCCATTCAGCCGTTCTCCTGTTCTGGCGATATCACTTTTAGCATAGCTTAGCATAGATCATTGAATCCTATTAGACCAATAGCATCACGTTCAAAAATGACCAACGAGTTTCCATATTTGTTGTATTTAAAACTTGACTCTTCTGTAGTTATATTGTGTACTAAGACCGGTGGAAATGCAAAGCTGCGAGTTTCTAGGCTGATAAGATTAGGAACTACACTTCCATTCCGGCGTAATAGTCAAGGAAGTTTGCTGCCGTAATATGGCCGAAGCAGGCGGAGTATTATCAGAAATGAGTTCCCAGCTAGTTTAGCATTTGCACATGTGCTGCGTGGTATTACTGCTCCTGCTTCGGCCATATTACGGCAGCAAACTTCCTTGACTATTACGCCGGAATGGAAGTGTAGTTCCTAATCTTATCAGCCTAGAAAATTGAAGCTTTACATTTCCGCTGGTCTTAGTACACGATATAACTACAGAAGAGTCAAGTTTTAAATACAACAAATATGGAAACTCGTTGGACATTTTTGAACGCGATGCTATTGGTCTAATAGGATTCAATGATTTATGCTAAGCTATGCTAAAAGTGATATCGCCAGAACGGGAGAACGGCTGAATGGATTTCAAAACGGTAAAACTCAACTTATTAACTCGGGGGGAGTTGGAGAATGAGCCTATTTCCAAAAAAAGTGGAGTGTTCCTTTAAAGTTAAAAATCCTTTGATGGATTTGTTTCTTACAAACACAGCTTTTTCACTTCACAAGACATTAAACTGATGGACTGGAGTCATGTGGATTACTTGTGAATTATTGTGGATTACTTGTGAATTGTTTTATCAGCTGTTTGGACTTTCATTCTGATGGCACGCATTCACTGCAGAAAATTCATTGCTGAGCAAGTAATGTAATGTTAATTTTCACAAATTTACATTTTGGTTGGCCTGAGGGTTGAGTAAATCCTTAGCAAATTTTTGGGGGGATGAGCTATTCTTTTAAATAGAGCCAATCTTAAAGGTATTATTATTATTATTTTTTTTCATTCTCCAACTCCCCCGGAGTTAATAAGTTGATTTTTTTACCATTTTGAAATCCATTCAGCCGTTCTCCTGTTCTGGTGATATCACTTTTAGCATAGCTTAGCATAGATCATTGAATCCTATTAGACCAATAGCATCACGTTCAAAAATGACCAACGAGTTTCGGTATTTGTCTTATTTAAAACTTTTCTTCAGTTAAACTCTTCTGCAGTTATATCGTGTGCTAAAACCGGCGGAAAATGTAAAGCTTCAATTTTCTAGGCTGATAAGATTAGGAACTACACTCCCATTCCCGCGTAATAGTAAAGGAAGTTTGCTGCCGTAATATGGACGCAGCAGGCGCAGTAATATCACGCAGCGCCTGAAATTAGTTCCCAGCTAGGTAACTTCCAATGAGGAACGCTCCCTGTGGATGCAGTTGGTCACGTTGTGCTGCGTGATATTACTGCACCTGCTTCGATGCTATTGGTCTATAAACAGCTATTGGTCTAATAGGATTCAATGATCTATGCTAAGCTATGCTAAAAGTGATATTGCCAGAACAGGAGAACTGCTGAATGGATTTCAAAACGGTAAAACTCAACTTATTAACTCGGGGGGAGTTGGAGAATGAGCCTATTTCCAAAAAAAGTGGAGTGTTCCTTTAATGGGCTGGTTTTAATTTAGATTTTTTATTTTTTTTTTGCAGTTTATCCAGAGTTTGGATACTAAGGAAATATATGCACAAGTGTTGCAGCATCTGCCTGACCTGGAGATTCTTACAAAGAGCAGCTTCGAGGTAAGAGTCCAAGTGACCTTACCATGAACTTAAGAACAAGGAAACGCTGCACAAAAATAATTTGTTAGCACTGAACCGACCGCAGTCCTGTACCGCACCCAGCACTACCTGCAATACCACTGTTTACACAGTAACTGACATGCTGGCTGAAATATGATTGCATCATGTTTGAAAATGTCATGAAAGATACCCTACTTATTTTTAATGATGTATGTTTTTTTTTTTTTTTTTTTTTGACTTTGTCATTTCAGCATAAATTGGCTCATCACAGATGGCTCATCAGTTTCTCCTTTGGACACAATGATTTGGCATCACATGAGTATAAAAAACTCAAAGCTCTTCTGAAGGACTCTGACATACAGGTTCTTGATTTTTACTTTTTTATGTCCCTGATTTTTAGTTCACTCAAAATATAAAAAAGGATTTAATTTACTCACCCTCATGTTGTTCCAAACCCTTAAGCCTGACTTTCCAATAAAACACTAAAGGAGGCATTTTGAGTAGTCATGCTGCTAGTTACCATTTCAAGCTGAAAAAGCACCATAAAAGTAGTTTATATGATTTGTGTGCAATATTCCAGATATTTTGAAGCTGTAAGATATAAGATTTACTTTGTTTCTGACACAAAGTTTTCTTATGGCTTCAGACAACTTTTGTAAAGTTGTATGGACTGCTTTATTGTAATTTCATAGTGCTTTTGCCTGTTTTTTGAGGCCAACATGACAAGTGTGTAAAACGACAACTTTTGCATTTATAATCTTGTTTTACCAAGCACATAGGCCATATGACTTCTGGTGTATTGTGCTGTTGTGTTGGCTTAATTGCGTTTATCTGTTTGCACAGGTGGGAAAGGTGGACTGCGTGTCAGATTCAGAGCTGTGTGCTTCTCTATATATACAGAAGCCCTGCGTGGCTGTTTTTAAAGGAGTTGGAACTCATGATTTTGAGATTCACCATGGTGAGTTTGGAAGAGCTTTAGTAAGACTTAGGGGTGGGCAATATACCTGTGGACATGATTTCTAACCTGTAGAAAATTGTCAACCAGTAGAGATTTTGCCTTTGAAAAGCCATTGAAATGCAAATAATTTCTCATAGAGTGCAGGAGTACTGAACTGCGTTGTTTTTGACGCTTTATAGGCCATTAACAGTTAAATACACACTTATGTGTCAAAATGCCCATCTTTGCAAGTATCCGCATAAACACTTAGATTTTAAGTGAAAGCAAACAGCTGAGAAGGAAAACGTGTAACAGTATATTGGATCCGGGCAGCTCTTAAAGTGACAGCAGTCTAATATGCCTGCTGTCTTTCATTCATGTTAATCAGACAACAAAATAGCAAAATAGAGAAAATCTCTCACTGCTCTTGACTAAATCACTTTTGTAACTTTAATAAGAAATCTACATTTAATTTAGTTTTCTTTTAGTTTTTATAAATTTGATTACTTTATCCAATGTGTGTAGCATTTCTTTTTGTTCTACTGTAGTTTTTTGGCCTATTGCTTGTAATAAGTTTCCTATTCTGCTTTAAATAATTGACTTTACTTGTCAGTGAGCTTGAGGTTTTTCTTTTTCCTTTTTTTTTAAATTTAGGTTAGTAGAAAGAGAAAACTTTTGAATAGTGTTGTACTTTTTTTTTGTAATATTGACACTGGTGACAAGAATTACAAAATTTCGGTAACACTTTACAATAAGGTTCATTAGTTACACAATAATTAATGTACTAACTAACATGAACTAACCATGAGCAATAGATTTGTTATTGTATTTACTAATCTTCATTAACGTTAGTTAACGAAAATACTTTTGTTCATTGTTTGTTCATGTTAGTTCACACTGCATTAAATAATGTTAACAAGATTTTAATAACGTATTAGTAAATGTTGAAATTAACATTAACAAAGATTAATAAATGCTGTATAATTGCAGTTCATTATGAAGTGTAACGTCTTGTAACATTATAAATGTTTTTACTGTCACTTTTGATAAATTTATTGCATAATTTCTCAATGAGTATTTCTGAACCCAAACTACAGTAGTATTTTCACCAGCTAAAACAATGATTTTTAGTTATTTCTATCTTTTGTTGTAGTGTGTTAGTAGGAAATATCAGTTTACATTCCCAAACATTCATTTTCCCATTTATTTAAATAATCAAGTGAGATTTTTGTTTGTACAAGGGGTATGACAACAGCCAGTGCTTCACAAAATGATCGTATTTCATTATCATCCATTCTGTTTGGAATTACATGAAGAAACAACAAACTGAGACAGACTAAATCCAGACGAACTGTGGCAATGTCTCTAAGATGCTTCCAGAAACCTACCTGCAAAGCTACAGTACTGTTAAAAGTTTTAGGCACTTGTGTTAAAATGCTGTAAAATGAGAATACTGTCAAAAATAGATTTTCTTTCAATTAACTTCTATTAACTAAATTTAATCAACATTTGGTGTGAGCAACCTTGGCATTTAAAGCAGCTTTTGCTGCTTTAGTTTTTCAGGTAGCTTTGCAGGTAGGTCTCTTGAAGCATCTTGGAGACGTTGCCACAGTTCTTCTGGATTTAGTCTGTGTTAGTTCTGTTTCTGTGATCAGATCTCTGTGTGGAGCACTGGCTGTTGTCAGACTCCTTGTGCAAACAAAAATCAAACTCCATTATTAAAATTAATGGGAAAATTAATGTTTGGAAATGTAAACTGATATTTCATACTAACACACTACAACAAAAGATAGAAATAACTGACTTAAAACCATGTTTTAGCTGGTGAAAATAGTAGTGTTCTAATAATTTTGGCCACCACTGTAAGTAAAGGTCAAATGTAGTCCTTCACACCTTGAATGGTCAAAAATGGCTTTTCAAGTTTCTCTGTATGAAACCTGCATCAGGGTTAAAGAAATTTTTGGGTTGGCCAGTAACACTACAAAATCTAAAATGGTGAAATTGTTTGGTATTGGTCTAAAATGCATTCTGATGCCGGTTATTTTGTGTTCAATCTCCAGGTAAGGATGCCCTGTACAATGTTGTGGCTTTTGCAAAAGAGAGTGTCAATGCCCATGTCACCACACTGAGGCCTGAGAACTTCCCCAGCCATGAGAAAGAGGCCTGGCTGGTTGATTTCTTTGCTCCAGTGAGTCATTTCATCTAAATCTTTCTCTTAAACCTCTGCTGAAGCCTCTATTTGAACCCTAATGATTATCTGCTGAGCACGTACTTACATTGCCATGGTAACTTCCTGCCAATGGTTGATTCATCAAGCTCATTTGGGTGAGAAATGATCTGCGGAGGCAAGCACAGTGAACATTACTGCCACAGTAATTAAAATGACAATTTGCATCTGTGGTTTCTTTAAAAATCACTATGGGTAATTATTTTGTTCTGCAGTGGTGTCCGCCATGTCGAGCTCTTCTCCCTGAGCTGAGAAAAGCTTCCATCCAGCTCTTTGGACAGCTGAAATTTGGGACTCTGGATTGTACCGTGCATGAGAGGCTCTGCAATATGGTACTGAGATATTCACTCTAGCTCAAATGTGGCTGAATTGACAGTTGATTGGGCATGATGACTAAGATTTGAAGCTGATGGTATTATATGCTTTAATATTTAGCATTTGAATGTGGTTTCCTGTAGAGTGTGTTCTTAATAGGATTCAGATCCTCATTAGCTTCCTGTCTTAGTTACCAGAGCTGTTTATAGAATCATCGTAACACCTTCTGAATCTTTGCCACAGGAAACCACAGCATCTGACTTACACTACCAGTCAAAAGTTTTTTTTTTGTTTTTTTTTTTAAAGAAGCATTTATTTGATCCAAAGTACAGCAAAAACAGAAATTTTAAGCATCATTACTCCCGTCACATGATCGTTCAGAAATCATTCTAATATTCTCTAATATCTAATACCCCCAAGCTTTTGGATAGTATAATGTATATAGCTTTTTATTTCAGATAAATGCTGATCTTTGGATCTTTCTATTCATCAACTGTTTTAAATATTGATAATAATAATAATAATAATAAATGTTTCTTGAACAGCAAATCAGCATATTAGAATTATTCCTGAAATAACGTGTGATGCTGAAGACTGGAGTAATGATGCTAAAAATGTAGCTTTGATCACATGAATAAATTACATTTTAAATATTATTCAAATAGAAAACAGTTATTATAAATGGTAAAAATATTTCAAAATTTTACTGGTTTTGCTGTACTTTGGATCAAACAAATGCAGGTTTGGTGAGCAAAAGAGACTTCTTTTTAAAAAAAAAAACATGAAAAATCTTTGTTCAAAAACTTCTCATTCTCATTACATGGCTTAAAAGTGGTGTCATTTCTGACAGCAAAATTAACAAAATAATGATAATTGATTTTTATAATAATATAATCATATTGTAATAATAATGATTATATTTTATAATTATCGTGTAGTATTAAAATTGTTAAAATAATTGACTGATAATAAATAATAATGTATTATTTTTACTCTTACAGTAATTACTTGTAACTGTGTACGGATCTTTGTACAGAAGTATCATAACCTTATGCCACAGGAAACCCCACAGCATTTGTAATCTTTCTTTCTCTTCATATTGCTTAGGCGAAATGTGTCATTTCTGCAGCAAAAATTATAAAAAATGTTTATGATATTATGATAATAATAATTGATAAACTAATTATAATTCTTATTTGATTATATTAAAATTGTTATATATTAACATCACTATTAATATTATAAAATACTTTCCCTTTTTCAGTACAACATCCATGCATATCCAACAACAGTAATCTTCAACAAGTCCAGCATCCATGAGTATGAAGGCCATCACTCCGCAGATGGCATTCTGGAGTTTATAGAGGTGAGGCACAAATTAGTTACACATATTCATAATCTATACAGTATCAATTATGTACCTGTTTAGATGTAATGGATTATATGTCTTCGGTAGGACCTGGTGAACCCTGTGGTGGTGACTATGACCCCAGAGTCATTTCAGGAGCTGGTAAAGAGACGCAAGTCCTCAGACACGTGGATGGTGGATTTCTACGCTCCGTGGTGTGGCCCCTGCCAAGCCCTGCTGCCAGAGTGGAGGAGAATGGCACGGGTATCTGCTCTTATATATTACACTGACACTCCATCTCAATGCTAAAGAAGCACCTTTTTTCCTTGTTATTACCTACTAAAATATGTAGTAGAAAACCCATGAAAGATTTGTGTTTTTGAAAAAATCAACATTGTTTTATATTTTGGACTATGGGGGTGCCATTATTTGGATAAAGTCAAATAGTTGCACTCAGTGGGCTACTTGCGCTACCTGTTGCTATTTCTACCCCAACACAACTTGTTAAATAAAATACAGATATGATGGATATGAGCGTAGGCTTAAGCCAAATATCGTACCATTGATTTTTTTTCACAAGGAGTCTAAATGCCACCAGATATATCGAGTGAAATCTCAGGGTTTCCGCGGGGTCTTAAAAAGTCTTAAAAAGTCTAAAATTCAAAAATCTAAATTTTAGGCCTTAAAAAGTCTTAAATTCGCTGTTCTAGGTCTTAAATAATTTTACACAGGTCTTATTTTTCAGATGTCCATGTAACGCTACCTCTAATGCTCATTTAAATTCTCTTTTTGTTGTTTTCGTGGTGTTGTAGTTCTTTATTTCACAATTCCAAATATAATTTGCTGTATTTAAACTACAAATGAGACCAGCATGCAATAGCCAATCAGCTTTCTGTTATTGCCGCGAGTCTCTCTCGGATTGTACCGCAGAAGTAAAATGGATTTAACTTTTTAGCTATGGGGAACTGCAAGTTTAGCGACACTTAGCTTGAAAAAGCTGAATATAGGGCTTGGCTAAGGCCAGTTGCTAACAACTAGATTTTTTTCTCCCTCTGTGGAAGTTACTGCGTCTTCAGAATCGCAGTAGCAGAATACAGGTCAAACGACCTTTTTCTGTATATAATGTTATCAATAATAATAATAAATATAGGTCGAGCTAGCTGACCGCCAGCCTTCGAAATACTTTTAAAATGTTTTTTTTTTTTTACTTGCCCGACCGAACAAACCGCCTGATTAAAACTTAAGTGACAAAAACCACTAGCGAAGCATCGAAAGGCAAGAAAGATTCATATTTTAATACATTCAACGTAAACAGAAATTGATAATGGATAGTGTATTCCTGGTCTATTTGTGACATACTTTAAAACAAATGAATGTAACAGCACTCTAAAGAAACACCCTGAGGTAAAAATTTCAAATGTATAGTAACATGAAATAGTTCAGTAATATACCAAGTGAGCTTTTTTGCTGAAAATTCTCACAATTACAAATGTTGCATTAATTTTAGCTCAATAAAAAAGTAGTTAGTCAATTAGACAATATGCAACATTAGCAGAAGCATTCTCCTAGCAACGTTTTGCTATAATTCAGCGTTTTGCTCGAATCAGTTGAAATAACTCGCTCATGAAGTGACTTACCGCCACCTGCTGGTAGTTTAGGGTGTTTAAAAGTATGCCTCCACACCCAACATTTCTAATGTATATATTTATAAATCAATAAATGTATTTAAAACATTAATCTCACTTTTAATTTTGCAGTGTAAATTATGTAATCTCACTGCTAACAGCCATTTAGAATTTATTGATAAATTCATAAAATAAATTTCAAAGGTAATGCATACATTTCAAAAGTAAAAAAAAAAAAGGCCTTTATAAAGGTAAATCAAATATGCAGATTTAAGATGTAAAAGCTAATAGAGCACTGATGAAAATATATTTTTTTTTTTACATCAGATATTTCTAGTGGTACTTTTATGGGGATATTTTGTGTGGAATAGTATCTGCTGATATGAAAAGTTCACTGTATATCGTAGTAATAAATTTAATTTATGACAGCCATGAAATTGTGTTTACTTTTTACATTAAACACATTAAATATTACATGTATGCATGTAATATAATATCTATTTCCATTACAGGTTCGGTCTTAAATTTCATATAAGGTGGTATTAAAAAGGTCTTAAAAAGTCTTAAATTTCACTTGTTCATATCTGCAGAAACCCTGAATCTGTGCTGAGAAACTTCCTTCAGGGGTTGCAGCGTCATGACAAGTGTCAAGATGTTTACATCCTGCCAGGATGGCATCTAGCATTTCTTGTCTCTGCCATTTGTAAGCTCTTTTTCAGTAGCTGTGGTCTTCTAAAAGCCTCAAAGGCATTAGGGCTAAAGTGGAGAAAACAAAGACATGGGTCTTTAGGTTTTATTCGTCCGCAGGCATCTTACCATTCATTTCTCCTCTTCTTATTGCTAGGAAAAGCAGTGAAGACTTGCATTGATTCTCTTGTTGCCCTTTGAATGAAAATTACAACCAAAAGCCACACCATCAGTGTTTTATTTTCTGAGTTGTGTTGCTGTACTAAAAATAGTAACAGGTCATGACTTGCCAAGTGCAACCATTTGACGTGATCAAAATAAAGGCACAAAAACTCCAAAAATATGTATAAAACGATGTTTTTAGATTTTTAAAATACGTAATACATGCATAAATCTTCCATGGGTTTTCTACTACATATGTCAGTAAGAGACATCATTTACATTATATTAAGTCATATAAGTCTTAAAGGTTTGCTCCACCCCAAAATTAAAATTTTGTCATCGATCACTTACCCCCATGTCGTTCCAAACCTGTGAAAGCTTTGTTCGTCTTCGGAACAATTTAAGATATTTTTGATAAACCCGTGCTGCGTCCGAAATCGCATACTGCTTCAGTAGGTACTACATTTAAATGTAAACATACTTCCTGACCGTTAAAAAGTACGTTCTATATAGTATAAATATGGGTAGTATGAATGGAATTCGGACGTACTACATCTGCCGCGTCTCCACTTGCCGCCATTTTTCGAATATGACGTCGAATTCGGACACAGTACTCGCCTCGCATACTGTTTTTCACATACTATATAGAAGGGAAGCATGCAATTTCGGACGCAGCGCAGTCCATAAATGACCCATGGACTACCAAATAAATAACACTATCAAGGCCCAGAAAGCAGCCAATGGGACAGTCACAAAGCTCCCAGTTTTCATCCAAAATATCTTAAATTGTGTTCCGATAATGAACAAAGCTTTTACAGGTTTGGAACGACATGAGGGTAAGTGATTGATGACAAAATTTTCTAAAATTTTCATTATGGGGTGGAGTAACCCCCCTTTAATACCCAGGGTTCCCTTTAAATGTTTCCAATTTCTTTGTGAATCTGTATTAAGCTTATACTTCAGGAGAAGAAAAGACAGTTAAATAATTTATCAGTAGACACTTAATTGCTTGCAGAAATGTCATGATCGTGACACTTTCTGTGACTGTTCTAGATGCTGAGTGGGATTGTAAATGTGGGGACGGTTGACTGCCAGAAACACCACTCGTTCTGCCAGGGCGAGAATGTGCGTGCTTACCCAGAGATCCGCCTGTTTCCTCAGAACAGCAACCGCAGAGACCAATACCAGTTAGTATGCCTTGCATTCTGTACCACATACAAAATGATCTACACTGGTTCAACAAGTTTTGTATTTCTCTTTGTATTGTTAACAGAAGCTACAATGGATGGCACCGAGATGCCTTTTCACTCAAGTCTTGGGCCTTGAGGTAAGCTAAAATAATTCTCACAAAGTATTATTTGAAATGTTTTAATAATAGATTAATGTATTTGCATCATGCAAATAGCTCCCTTCAGACAAAACACACAAGAGACTTGACTAAAAGATGAGACTTGTGTGGAAAGTTGTGTTGTGTTGTTAAATTGTCAAACTCTTCCCACCTGTAGTGTTACAAATCAGTCAGTTTTGGTTTCATTTCTTTAGGATGCAGTTTATGTAGGCAGAGCTGTTTTACATGTTGTACCCTGTAACCCTGGGACTCATCTGTTCATAGCTCTCTCCCTCGTGCCTCAGTGGATCTGTCGCCTGAGGACTTTAAGAGAAAGGTTTTAGGAGGGAAGGATCACTGGGTGTTGGATTTCTACGCCCCATGGTGTGGCCCATGCCAGCAGTTTGCCCCTGAGTTTGAAGTTCTTGCCAGGGTAAGAATGTTCATTAGGACAAATTTGTAAAGACATCAGCTGATGTTGGCAATGTTTCTAACTTTATTTTCTCAAAGGTTTTTGCTGCTTTGCAAGCATTGGCATTACCTTCAGGAAATGCAAATATAGCTGCAAATGCTCTTTTAACACCTGGAGCAATGAGAGGAGTGTATGCAGTGCTTCACCCAATCACATACCTTGTTTCCTTTTCAGTGCTGCCAAGCAGTTTTACTATCAGTCTGCTATAAATAATCATGTTAAATAGCAGAATATCTGGTGGAAAACTACATTACCTATGATTCTGCAAAGAAAAAACACCATTTGGAGGATTGTGGCAAACAAATCCTGACAAAACATTTATGTAACCTCCTACTCATAAAATTACATAATAGTGGCTCCTAATATCAATAAAAAAAGAGAATACACTAAAGTTTTGCACAGTAGGATTTTCTGCTTACCAAGCCTGCATTTATTTTATCCAAAGTACAGCAAAACAGTAATATTACTATTTAATATTTAAAATAAGTTTTCTATTTGATTATATTTTAATTAAAGCAAAATTTTCAGCATCATTACTCCAGTCTTTAGTGTCACATGTTCCTTCAGACATCATTCTAATATGTGACCCTGGACCACAAAACCAGTCTTAAGTCGCTGGGGTATATTTGTAGCAATAGCCAAAAATACATTGTATGGGTCAAAATTATTGGGAAATTAAGTAAAGATCATGTTCCATAAAGATTTTTTGTAAAATTCCTACTGTAAACCTATCCAAATGTAATTTTTGATTAGTAATATGCATTGTTATGAACTTAATTTGGACAACTTTAAAGGTGTTTTTCTCAGTATTTTGATTTTTTGCACCCTTAGATTTCAGATTTTCAAATAGATGTATCTCAGCCAAATATTGTCCTATCCTAACAAACCATACATCAATAGAAAGCTTATTTATTGAGCTTTCATATGATGTATATATCTCAGTTTTGTAAACTGTACCTTATGACTGGTTTTGTGGTCCAGGGTCACATATGCTGATTTGCTGTTCAAGAAACTTTTTTTATATACTACACTATACTATTATACACTATACCAGGGCTCCTCAAATCTTACCCTGGAGGTCCAATGCGCTGCAGAGTTTAGCTCCAACCCTGATGAAACTCACCTACCTGTGATTCTCTAATGATCCTGAAGACCTTGATTAGCATTCTCAGGTGTGTTTGCTTAGGGTTAGAGCTAAACTCTGCAGTGCATTGGACCTCCAGGGTAAGATTTGAGGATCCCTGCACTATACTATTCAAAAGCTTGGAGTCAGTATTTATTTTTATTTTTTGGAAAGAAATGATATAAATGTATATTTTTATGTAGCAAGGATGATTTAAATTGATCAAAACAAAAGTGATGATAATGACAATTATGATGTTACAAAAGATTTATATTTCAGATAAATGCAGTTCTTCTAACTTTCTATTCATCAAAGAAACTTAAATATTTTACTCAGCTGTTTTCAACATAATAATAATAATAATAATAATGATTTTTTAACAGCAAATCAGAATATTACAATGATTTCTGAGGGAGCATGTGACTTGAGTAACGATAGTAAAAATTCAGCTTTGAAATCATAGGAATGAATTCCATTTTAAAATATATTCAAAGAAAACAGTTATTTTAAATAGTAAAAATATTTCAAACTTTTGTTTTTGCTTTGCTTTGGATCAAATAAACGCAAACTTGGTGAGCGGAAGAAACTTAAAAACAAAAATCTTACTGTTCAAAAACTTTTGACAAGTAGTGTATATCAATCGCAGTGCTTCATGTTCTTGAAGTACACAGTTGTTTTTTTTGTCCAATTTTCAAACACGTTTTGCTTCTTGTGAAAGTTTGTAATGTGTT
Organism: Garra rufa; assembly: GCF_049309525.1. Taxonomy (NCBI): domain Eukaryota; kingdom Metazoa; phylum Chordata; class Actinopteri; order Cypriniformes; family Cyprinidae; genus Garra; species Garra rufa. Next base: position 41,158,659 of record NC_133368.1, on the reverse strand, counting down.
TCACCTCACAGTTGATGATTTTGGTTTATGGTTCCCCAATCCCTATGGACAAAATAATTGGCAAAATACTTGGAAAATAGTCTGTACTTGTTTGCACATACGCATTTTTGTAGTCCTGTGTATCTGTGTAATCTTATCTGTTCTTATCTTAGTTATTTAATTTATACTTCTAGTTTTTATTTACATTTTAGTAATCTGTTTCGTCTCATTTTTAATCTGTGTTATGTCCGGTCTTGTAGTCTGATGTTGTTTTTATGTATAACCATGATCCTGAAGGAGCGTTGTTTTGTTTTATGCCGTCTAGGATTGAAAATAAAAAAAAAACTTATTCTGACTCGTGATCATCTTCTCCAGCATGATTTGAGAATGATCCAATGTTCATCAGGTTAAACATGCAATTTGTAATGCAGTTGTAATAAAAAAGCAGCACATGAATATTTGCACTGGTTCCCGACTGGTTTTAGTCAGTGCAAGTGCTGTGATCATGAATAATTCAGCAGCATCAGTCATCTGTTCCTTTTCCTGCAGATGATGAAGGGAACAGTGCGAGCTGGCAAAGTAGACTGTCAAGAACACTACCAGACCTGCCAGAATGCCGGGATCAAAGCTTACCCCAGTGTCCGGTTTTACCCCAGCCTGGGCACCACACGGGTACGACATACGAGCTGCCAATCATATTTTTCCAGCTGCTCATATTATTGTTCCTCTGTAACGATTCTAACTGATACCTTAATGTCCCAACCTGATCTAGCGTGATCAAGGAGGAGAACATATTAACAGTAGAGACGCTACAGTCATCGCAGATATTCTCAGACAGCGACTCCAACAGCTAGCGTTACAGGGAAAGTCATCCAAATTTAAAGTAAGTTTGAAAGAGGTCTTTTTTGCTAACCAAGGCACCATTAAAATGACAGTAAAGCTGTAATATTTTAAGGTATTATTACATTTAAAATGACTGTTTTCCATTTTTTATATACACTACTACTCAAAAGTTTTTGGACCGTAAGATTTACATTTTTATTTTTTTTTAAAGATGTTTCTTTTTCTGCTCACCAAGCCTGCGTTTATTTTGATACAAAATACAGCAAAAGTAGTAATTTGTGAAGTATTTTTACTATTTAAAATAACTGTTTTCTATTTGAATATATTTTAAAAAGTAATTTATTCCTGTGTTGAAAGCTGAATTTTTAGCATCATTACTCCAGTCACATGATCCATCAGAAATCATTCTAATTATTCTGATCTGCTGCTCAAAAACATTTACTATTATTGTGTTGAAAACAGCTGAGTAGAATTTTTTCAGGCTTTTTTGATGAATACAAAGTTCAAGAGAACAGCATTTATCTGAAATAGAAATATTTTGTAACATTATAAATGTCTTTATCATCACTTTTGATCAATTTAAAGCATCCTTGCTGAATAAAGCATTAATTTCTATCATTTCTTTTTCAAATTAAATTAATAAAAATAATTATACTGACTCCAAGCTTTTGAATGGTATAGTGTATAATGTTATAAAAGCTTTTTATTTAAGATAAATGCCGATCTTTGGATCTTTCTATTTATCAAAGAATCCTGATAAAAATCTTTTCAACAGTTTTAATTATTAATAATAATAATAATAATAATAATAATAAATGTTTCTTGAACTGCAAATCAGCACATTAGAATGATTTCTGAAGGATCATGTCACACTGAAGACCGGAGTAATAATGCTGAAAATGTAGCTTTGATCTCAGCAATAAATTACATTTTTAAAATATATTCAAATAGAAAACCGTTATTTTAAATAGTAAAAATATTTTACAGTATTACTGCTTTTGCTGTATTTTGGATCAAATAAATACAGGCCTGATGAGCAGAAAAGATGTTAAAAAACATTGTAAAATCTTACTGTCCAAAAACCTTTGACAGGTAGTGTATATATTAAAATGTGATTAACATCTGGAAAGGAAATACTGAATTTTTCTGCATATTTTTTTTGTTTAGTCTTCACTGTCACATGATACTTCAGAAATCATTCTAGTGTGCTCAGTTGATGCTTAATTATCAATTATTATTGGTACTTAATTTGTAATAATGGTTCATATTATTATAATAGATGCTAAAATCAGCTTTTTTTGTGAAAATGTCTACAATAAATGCACAATATTGGAAAATATCTTAAAAAATCTTTTTTCTTGAACTTTAAATATAGTTCTACTACAAAAAAACTATTAAAATATAAATGTAAAAGATGAGATTAATTAATATATTAAGTTTGCTGCCTTTACTGTAAATCCAGCTTAGAGCAGCTTGGTTTACATTAAATGTAACAAACTTGCAAACAATTTTTTTTTTTTATATATATATATATATATTTGTTAGAAGCCAGAATCCTAATTGGACATAAAATTAATCAACAGGCCTAATTGAAAGCATTTTTGTTAATAGCATTTCTTTGTTTACATCCATACAGGATGAACTATAGGACACCTCTTGCGATACACCGAAGCTGTTGTATGTGAAGCGGTGAGAGCGATGGGAGAAAACGCACACTCAAAAACTCATTTTGATGAGCGTGAGAGATTTGTTTGAGTTTGTTTACTGCCAAATGGACTGTAGGAAGGAGCGGCCTCACCTCGACTGCTTTAGAGGAGGAAACAGGACTCAATGAACACCTCTGAATGTGTTACTGATGCAGAAGAGGTCACCACAGTGCAATTATTTATGACTTTCTGTAATCTATGAACGTACTGTCAAGTAGTGTCTTCATTTCCTCACACAGTGTATTTATGACCCTAAATAATGATGTATTTTCTCACAGCTGCTCCATTATTTCTGTGATTAAATGCTCCGGTTAAATACAAAGGAATTGTATTTTACTTGGTACATTTGCATTTCGGGAAACCATTTTTGAAGATTTTTATTTTTGTGCTTCAAAGTTGCCAAAACTATCATGTTTGTTATCAAACCAAATTATTTTAGAAGCATAAAACTACTGGCTATAGATGAAATCTGTAGTTGAACTTGTTTTTGTTACGTTTTATTTGTTCTCTTTTAACGGTTTTAGTTTCCAACAGCTATATTTGCTCACAGAGATTCGTTGTAGAATGTTTTCTTTGTTTTTTTATTTGTTTACTGATATTTCTGTTTTAAAGATGTGAATGTTCTCCAGGTGGCCACTAGGAGGCAGTGATTTAACATCAATGGCTTCAAGTCCTCATTAGCCTGTGAAATTACATGTTGGCAGTCAATGTGGTGGATTTTCATTATTGTTTTGTAGAAACAACAGCTATTAAACTTGACACAAATCCTGTTTATGCTGAAGAGTGCTTTCTGATATTTTGTTATTGACTTTCAAGTTGTCACAATATGGAATTTATTATATATTTATACAGGGTTCAATGACAAGTGCTATAAACCACACATACAATTTAAAGTAATCCTTAAAAAATTGACTATAAATAGTTTTCAAATGATTATTTTAAGTTGTATGTGAAGTGGGTCAGCTTATAAGGTTAGAACATAATTTGTAAGAACATGACCCCTTGTTTTTGCACATTTTCCTTTTTATGATTTATTTAAATAGATTATTTGTATATAAATTGTATATGAAACAGGAAGGGGTCAATGTTTGGCTTGTTAGCATAATTTAGTTTACATAAAATAAGTATAATACAGCTAAAAATTATCTTTCTCTATTGACAGCAATTCAAAAGTACCTTTGTAATTTTTATTATTATTTAAATAATTAAGATGTTTTAATGTTGTTTAAAAAGGAAACTCTTCTGCTCACCAAGGCTGCATTTATCTGATCAAAAACAATAATATTTTGAAATATTATTACAATTTAAAAGAACTATTTTCTATTTGAACATATTTTAAAATGTAATTTATTCATGTTATGGCAAATCTACATTTTCAGTAGCCCTTATTCCAGTGTCACATGATCCTTCAGAAGTCATTCTAATATGCTTATTTGGTGTTTAAGAAAAATTTCTTCTTATTATCAGGGTTGAAAAGTTCATTTGTAAAAACTAAATTATTAGAAATGTATACTAGGTTAATCAATCATGACAGTAAAACATTCATATATATATATGTGTGTGTGTGTGTGTGTGTGTGTGTGTGTGTGTGTGTGTGTGTGTGTGTGTGTGTGTGTTCTTCTGAATTTATCAAACAATCAGAAAAATGTAACAAAATTTCTAGAAAAATTTATATTAATACAGAAGTAATGACTGCTGAAAATTCAGCTTTCTCATGACAGAAAACAAAATGTAAAATATATTGCAATAGAAAACAGATAAACTGTGTTTACTGTAATTTTAATCAAATGAATCCAGAAACGTATTTTACTTATTTAACCCTTTTTATTTTATATTTTTTGATACCTATTGTTCATTATATTGTAGAGTCAGACCAAAAATTATTCAGACACCAGATATGCCTTTTGATTTTTTTTCTATAGTGGGTGCAGGACACTATAATTCACTTATGTAAGAGAGGATAGCAAAATAAAATAAACTGTGGTATATTATACTCAAAAATTCTTTATACAGTGGACTACTAGGCCTGTCACGATAACAACTTTTTGTTGTGCGATATATTGCCCCAGAAATAATTGCGATACGCCATATTATTGTCATTTTAAGACCATTTTATGCTACTGAATATATAATCATAATACTGTACTATTTTAATTCTTAAGAATATTTACATCATGGAAATGAAGTATCAAAACATTAGATACATTAGAAACTTTTTTGTAGAAGCATTTTTTCATTTGAACTAGCACCTCATAACTATATGACGCTATGTTTGAGAAGCTGCAAAAGACACAGGCGCAAGTGGAATGCAAAAAAAAAAAAAGTGACATTAATTTTTATGTAAATATAATATATTGTGTCACCAAAAATGATTGAGGTCATGTAAATATATTGTGCGATAAGTCAATATATTAATTTTTGCCAGTAAATCTGAAAAACTTGATTTGACACTTTGACCTGATGTTTTGTTACATATCTTTATATCAAAGATATCTGTACTCTTAAAAATAAAGATGCCATAGAACAACCTTTTTTGTCTTAATGGTTCCATAAAGAACCTTTAACATCTGAAGAACCTTTCTGTCTTACAAAAGGTTCTTAGTGGCGAAAGAAGGTTCTTCAGATTATAAAAAAGGTAAGAAAGAGATGGTTCTTTAAAGAACTTTTGACTGAATGGTTCTTTGTGGAACCAAAAATGGTTCTTATGTCATCGCTGTGAAGAACCTTTTGAAGCACCTTTATTTTTAAGAGTGTGACATTATCAAGATTAATTTGTTCTGACAGTTTAACTCTAAGTTCTTGTCATATTTTATTACCATTTTCTAAGCTATAGCCTATAGCAAATAAACTGTGATAATATGACAAATTTTGAAGGTGTCTGAATACATTTTGGTTTGACTGTAGATGTTCTACCAGTGCCCGATTTATTTTAGAGGTTTTGAGGACTTCATATTTGTCCCTGTACTCTCTTAAAAATAAAGGTGCTTCATAATGCCATAGAAGAACCTTTTTTGTCTAAATAGTTCCATGAAGAACCTTTAACATCTGCAGAACCTTTCTGTTTCACAAAAGGTTCTTTGTGACGAAAGAAGGTTCTTCAGATAATAAAAAGGTAGGAAAGAGATGGTTCTTTAAACAACCTTTGACTGAATGGTTCCTTGTGGAACCAAAAATGGTTCTTATGTCATCGCTGTGAAGAACCTTCTGAAGCACCTTTATTTTTAAGAGTGTGACATTTCCAAGATTAATTTGTTCTGACAAAGTTTAACTCTAAGTTCTTGTCATATTTTATTACCATTTTCTAAGCTATAGCAAATAAACTGATAGTGTGAGAAATTTTAAAGATTTCTGAATACATTTTAGTTTGACTGTAGATGTTCTACCAGAGCCTGATTTGTTTTTGAGGTTTTGAGGACTTTATATTTGTCCCTGTACACTCTTAAAAATAAAGGTGCTTCATAATGCCAAAGAAGAACTTTTTTTTTTGTCTAAATGGTTCCATAGAGAACCTTTAACCGCCCCACCAAGAAAAAGGCAATGGAAAAAAATTTTGTTTGCATTTTTTATCTCTTTATGTCACTAATAACCACACTCAATGTTTTTTTTTTTCTATAAATCCTATAATTTTTTAAATATTGACCTCTACCAAACGGTTGATATGTCACTTAATGGTAAAAGTACTGGAATTCATACTTATACTATGAAAATATGAAAATATGAACTATAACACTAATTTATTTAAAATTATAATCCAAAAAATATTTTTGTATATTGAATCTTCTTTATTTATTGAAGTATGCCATAAAATATTTCAGGTTTTCATTTTATCACGGAAATTATGTTTTCTTGTTTCTATTAGACGTATACATGTAGTCGTTCAATAATGGTCTAACTGATGTCTAGTCTATTCTTGGGCTATGGTTAGACGTCTATTAAATTTTCACTGACAGCCCAAATTCAGTCTTGTTTTAGCCTAGACCCATATTCACTGTCTATTAGACGTATACATGTAGTGGTTCAATAGTCGTCTAACTGATGTCTAGTCTATTCTTGGGCTATGTTTAGACGTCTATTAAATTTTCACTGACAGCCCAAATTCAGTCTTGTTTTAGTCTAGACCCATATTCACTGTCTATTAGACGTATACATGTAGTCATTCAATAGTCGTCTAACTGATGTCTAGTCTATTCTTGAGCTATGGTTAGACGTCTATTAAATTTTCATTGTCGGCCCAAATTCAGTCTTGTTTTAGTCTAGACCCATATTCACTGTCTATTAGACGTATACATGTAGTCATTCAATAGTCGTCTAACTGATGTCTAGTCTATTCTTGAGCTATGGTTAGACGTCTATTAAATTTTCATTGTCGGCCCAAATTCAGTCTTGTTTTAGTCTAGACCCATATTCACTGTCTATTAGACCTATACATGTAGTCGTTCAATAGTCGTCTAACTGATGTCTAGTCTATTCTTGGGCTATGTTTAGACGTCTATTAAATTTTCACTGACAGCCCAAATTCAGTCTTGTTTTAGTCTAGACCCATATTCACTGTCTATTAGACGTATACATGTAGTCATTCAATAGTCGTCTAACTGATGTCTAGTCTATTCTTGGGCTATGGTTAGACGTCTATTACATTTTCATTGACGGCCCAAATTCAGTCTTGTTTTAGTCTAAACACATATTCACTGTCTATTAGACGTATACATGTAGTCATTCAATAGTCGTCTAACTGATGTCTAGTCTATTCTTGGGCTATGGTTAGACGTCTATTAAATTTTCACTGACAGCCCAAATTAAGTCTTGTTTTAGTCTAGACCCATATTCACTGTCTATTAAACGTATACATGTAGTCGTTCAATAATGGTCTAACTGATGTCTAGTCTATTCTTGGGCTATGGTTAGACGTCTATTCAATTTTCACTGACAGCCCTAATTCAGTCTCGTTTTAGTCCAGACCCATATTCACTGTCTATTAGACGTATACATGTAGTCGTTCAATAGTCATCTAACTGATGTCTAGTCTATTCTTGGGCTATGGTTAGACGTCTATTCACTGACAGCCCAAATTCAGTCTTGTTTTAGTCTAGACCCATATTCACTGTCTATTAGACATATACATGTAGTCGTTCAATAATGGTCTAACTGATGTCTAGTCTATTCTTGGGTTATGGCTAGATGTCTATTCAATTTTCACTGACAGCCCATATTCAGTTTTGTTTTAGTCTAGACCCATATTCACTGTCTATTAGACGTATACATGTAGTCGTTCAATAATGGTCTAACTGATGTCTAGTCTATTCTTGGGCTATGTTTAGACGTCTATTAAATTTTCACTGACAGCCCAAATTCAGTCTTGTTTTAGCCTAGACCCATATTCACTGTTTAATACCAAAAAAAAAGAACTCAAATAACTAAAAGTAACAAAACAAAAGACATTACATTCCTTCTGCATTAAAATAAATAAATAAATAATAATAATAATAAAATAAAAAACAGCAAAAGATAATAATATAATGGCATTTTAGGCTTTTATGTTTCAAGAAACACGCCGGCAAGTGTGGCAGTGCAACAGAATTTTTGTTTCTAGATAAATGAACATTTATTTGTAAACCAGCAATGTTGTGTAGTGTAAACCAACATTAGAAACAATCCTTCAAACAATATAAAAAACTAGTGATTGTAAAACTTTTCAGCAACATCTCTTGACAGTGAGAGTGCGCATTCTTTTACCATAGAAACTGTTGTAAAAAACAAAACAAAACAAAACAAAAAACAACAAACAAATAAATATCAATCTTAAAATTTTAATGTTAATACACCAGTATTTGTCATTTAAGAAGTATCTGCAACTGATCATTGTGTTTTTCAAACATTAATTCTATGATTTCATTATATTTACTTAAAAAATATCCAAAAGTGGCAAAAAAGACATACTTAAGAAATGATCTAAGTATATTCATGAGGAAATAACAATAGCTGTGTCATATTCATAACTATGAATGATCAGAAGTTTATATTTATCAGCAAATAGTCCATTCTGACTGCAGAAATGGATGATTTGAAAACATTAGCTTAGCATTTCTACCTTTACCATAAAGTGACAAATCAACCTTTTGGTTGAGCACATTTTTGAAAAATTATTGAAAACATACTGAAGTTTTGTTTTTGTTCTTTTGGCAACAAGCAACATAATTTTGTAAAGTTAGGGCTCCTACAGTAAGGTTCATTAGTTAACCACATTAGTTAACATGAACTAATAATGAACTGCACTTATACAGCATTTATTAATCTTTGTTAATGTTAATTTCAACATTTACTAATACATTATTAAAATTTTGTTAACATTAGTTAATGCAGTGTGAACTAACATGAACAAACAATGAACAACTGTATTTCCGTTAACTAACGTTAATGAAGATTAGTAAATACAGTAACAAATGTATTGTTCATGGTTAGTTCATGTTAGTTAATACATTAACTAATGTTTAACTAATGAACCTTATTGTAAAGTGTTACCGTGTAATATGTCAAAAAAATATGCTTAGCTTGCAAAATTTCACCAAAAACAGTTCACATGGCAGGAGTGATTTCTTTGATTCTGACATCCATGAGAGAAGAAGTGTTGTCACTAGTGATGGGTCGTTCTTGAACGATTCGTTCATTTTGAACGAATCTTTATGTGACTCGAGAAGAACGAGTCGTCTCGGGGAGTGATTCGTTCAGTCGCGCATGCGCAATTGCGCAACTATGAACGAAGGACTCAAACCCGAAGACTCGAGAGATGAACTAATCAATTCTCTTTCTGGCTCCAGCAACATAGGTTAAGCGTATGGGGTTGTCACGTGATGAACGAACGACTCGGACCCGAAGACTCGATAGATGAACTAATCAATTCTCTTTCCGGCTCAGACAGCGTTAGTTAAGCTTATATGGGGTTGTCACGTAATGAACGAACGACTCGAACCTGGATAGATAGAAGTGAGGGAGCTAATCATGAAGACCCAGGTAAACAATGCATCAATCTTTTGTTTCTAATAGCTTATAGTTTTGTCTTGTTTGTAGTGTGATCAACGTTATATAATATGAGCATACATGTGTTATGGAAGTAAAACGTAGCTTTTTAATTATATTTTGGCAAAATGAACGAAATGACTCGAAAAAAGATTCGTTCATTTTGCTGAACGAGACTCAAAGATCCGAGTCGGTAAAATGATCCGAACTTCCCATCACTAGTTGTCACAAGTACTGCTGATTGACATAATGACATCTAGTGGATTTTTTTGGCATAATATGGCTCAACCAGATGGTAGAGATGGCTCAATCAGCTTAAGTTAAGTTAGGTACTCCTCTTAATAAAATATAGTGACTCAAAATGTGCTCAACCATTTGGTCGAGCGGGCAGTTAAAGGGTTAACATCTGAAGAACCTTTCTGTTTCACAAAAGGTTCTTTGTGGCAAGAGAAGGTTCTTCAGATTATAAAAAAGGTAAGAAAGAGATGGTTCTTTAAAGAACCTTTGACTGAATGGTTCTTTGTGGAACCAAAAATGGTTCTTATGTCATCGCTGTGAAGAACCTTTTGAAGCACCTTTATTTTCAAGAGTGTGACATTATCAAGATTAATTTGTTCTGACACAGTTTAACTCTTAAATTCTTGTCATATTTTATTACCATTTTCTAAGCTATAGCCTATAGCAAATAAACTGTGATAATATGACAAATTTTGAAGGTGTCTGAATACATTTTGGTTTGATTGTAGATGTTCTACCAGTGCCCGATTTATTTTAGAGGTTTTGAGGACTTCATATATACCTTTTTTGTCTAAATGGTTCCATGAAGAACCTTTAACATCTGAAGAACCTTTCTGTTTCACAAAAGGTTCTTTGTGGCAAAAGAAGGTTCTTCAGATCATAAAAAGGTAAGAAAGAGATGGTTCTTTAAAGAACCTTTGACTGAATGGTTCTTTGTGGAACCAAAAATGGTTCTTCTCTGGCATAGCTGTGAAGAACCCTTTAAAGCACCTTTATGTGATGTTTCAGCTCAAGACAGCTGCTCAAGACAGAGTTTCCATGAACAAAGGTGTCATCAAGCAAGTCCTGCACTGAAACGAATGGGAAAGCTTTTTGTCCAGGTATCATAGACCTACATATTCAGCCTGAAAACTCCTGCACCTCTCTATTTGTTCTTCCATCTCTACAGGGGCCTGCATGGCCCAGTTGCCGCCTCCAGTCCAAGTTCATCCGAACTTCCTCCATTTTAGCAAGGGAGCTGAGAAAGGAGGGGTTCAAAGGGCTCGGCGGCCCCATGTGCAGATGTTGGGAGGATGAAATGTCCAGGGGCTGTGGCAACATATCAAACCCTTTTCTTCCCCGTGTCAGTCCGTCAGGAGCTCCCTTCATAGTGCGCAGTGTGTGTGTCCTGGCATGGGCGCTGGAACAAGGCTCACCCCCGTGTGCACCGCGCGGACACCAGGACACGCTGCTTACCTTGGCCTCTCGCATACGGGCGCTGGAAGAAAATCCCTTAGCGGCGTGACCCCAGCGTACCCCCCTAACCGCCGGGTCCCGTCCAGCGCTTATGAAATCATGGGTAACGCGCAGGGTGGGGAGAAGGCCATAAAAAAGCAGCACACCCCAAATTAAAGCAAGGTTCAGTAGTAATTGTTCAGGGTCATTTTGACCATTAGAGAACATTGGAAGGAAATCATGGGAAGCGTGTGAACGTCCTGCCCAGGTGAGGCAGCGTTCCCAGAGCTGCGGTTGCTCTGGTGATTCCTGGGGAACTGGGCGACCCTGCGGTATCGCTGCGCGTTTATTTTCTTTCATTCGGAGGTGGAAAAATCCCACCTGGGGCCGCTGGACAGGCTCTCTCGGCTGGCAGCGCTTTTCCCAGTTCTGGCGTCAGCGCGTTGTAGCACCTTGTAACCACAATGTGGTTTTTACGAGAGGAACACTAGAGTTCACGGAAAACACACACTATATGCTTTTAAAAGCCAACGTCATTTTGGACAATCATAAAAATGTGTTTTGAAATTTATACTGTGATTAAACTTTTATACTTTTTTATTAAATATCACACCAAAATAATACATTTTCTTATTTTTTTTTAATTGACTTTCGGTTCACGTAGTCTTTTATTTTGCTGCGGTTGACGTTCACACACATTGGGGAGTCGGGGGAAAGGGTTTATGAAGCCCATTTGACAACCGTAATGATTTTTCTCCATCAGGTGCACAACTCCACTAAAATGGCTATAAAACTCCTTAATGACTATAAATTCAGATGCACATCTATTATGTTATTTAAAAATTAAATTTAAAAATGTTTTATTGTAAATATGTTTTTAATGTCTGAATTAATTTGATCTAATTCATTGTAAAAATTTTAAGTGGGGTTTAAAGAAAAAAATATCCAGCTTCATAGAATTTTTGATAAAGCATTTATTTCATAACCTTTTTTAAACCTTTTTTAGCCGATATTTAAAGTAGTTTGAGATGTTATTTTTTTAATATATTTTTGTTATTATTATTAAATGTATTATGCATTACATTCATACAGAGAATCTTTATTTGTAAATATGTGTTTTAATGTCTGAATTAAAATTAATTTTAATATTTTAGTGGGATTTAAAGTTTAAACATCTATGGAGATAAAAAGCAAACAGTTTTATGTTTTTAAAATAATAATAATAGTAATAATAATAATAATAATAGTCAACTTTGAAAGTCATTTGTTATACCTTAAAATATTTGTTAAATATTTATTATTATTATTATTTAATGTATTATGCTATTAAAACATTCCTACAGAGAATATTTTATTGTAAATATGTTTTTAATGTTTGAATTAAAATTGTTATTGTAATATTTTTAGTGGGGTTTAAAGAAAACTTTAAACTTTTTTCTAGCTTCATAGAGATTTTGATAAAGCAAACTGTTTCATAACATTTAAAAAAATATATTATTATTATTAAATGCATTATGTTTAAAACATTCATACAGAAAATCTTTTTTTGTTAATATGTTTTTAATGTCTGAATTAAAATTTATTTTAATAATTTAGTTGGAGTTAAAGTTTTAAAAAATCGAGGTGTAGATTTTCATAAGGCAAACGGTTTCATAACTTTAATAATAATAATAATAATAAAAATAGTCAACTTTGAAAGTAGTTTTACCTGTTGTTCCTTAAAAAATATTTGTGAATTATTGTTGTTATTATTATTATTTTTGTTTTTAAAACATTCATACAAAATAATCTTTTATTATGAATATATTTTAATGTATAAATTAAAATTTATTTTAAGAATAATAATAATAGTCAACTTTGAAAGTATTTGATAAATATGTTTTAATGTCTGAATTAAAATTCATTTTAATATTTTATTGGGATTTAAAATAAAAATATCTAGGTGGAGATTTCAAAAAAGAAGAAGAAGAAAAATGATTTAACAAACTATTTTAAGGAATAACTTTGAAAGTAGTTTGTTATTCCTTAAAATGTTTTGTTAAATATGTATTATTATTATTATCATTATTACTGAATCAGCTCAGTGATAGTGTGTGTATGCAGACCTTTTAAAGTAACAGCTAGATCTGTCAGTCTGAAAATGCAATGAACCTAACAAATCCAGATGTTTATAAAAATTATTTACCTATAAATGTCTGAAACAATAATTATGATTTGAAAACTTTTCATTCAGTATTCAAAGTGTAAGGTAAATATTTTATTATTTATATTTAATATTTTACTTGACTGTTAAACCACTTTAACATTTTTAAAATAATTAATAGTTGTTGAAAGTGCAATAAATGTTTTTCAAAACTGTATGACATGAAAACTAAATACTTGTTGCATGTGTTTTAAACTGGATTTTTTTTTTTATTTATCTCTGACCTCCAATTTTGCCCAAAATAATAAAAAAAAATGTTTTGAAAAAAATGGATTTTTAGCGCTTGAATTAAACAAGTCCAAATCCATTAAGTCCAATCAACCTTTCCAATCAAATCTCCTCTTTGATGTGTAAAAATCATTGGTGTTAATGATTAAGCAAACAAGATCCCCAACCGTTGAAGCATCTATTTGTCCAGACAATGTAAACGTGACACGAGCAGGTTTTCTAAAGTGCATCCTGCACTGATTGGCTTCACAGAACATCCTAAATCAGCTTGTGGCTGTTTATCACTGCAGAGATCTTATCAGAACACATTCGTTTGCAACAATACACAGCCCTTAAAGCCTCCAGGCAGGTTGGGGTGTATTTGACCAATTAGTATAGACTTTTCCCTTGAGCGGAAAAGGTTTGTTTACAGGTAATGAATCAATTAGTTTACAAAGTTAATAGGAAAAATGCAAGACAAAGCATAATAGCTGAATTGTGAGAGTCTTGGAGAATGTGCTGCTCAGAGGGAATCTAGTGTGAAGAAACACTGCTGCAGGAACCATGACAAATCCCTTCGAAATGGAAGTTAGACCCTCACCTGGTCCACTGCAGCAGACTTTCAATGGTTTAAAGGGACTGTTCACCCAAAAATTGCAATATATATGACCTCAAATGACATCTGCCAGCAGCAAGGGATCTAAATCCTAACACAAAGACATACAGTTGAGGTCAAAAGTTTACATACACCTTATTTTTTGCCAAAATAAGAGGGATCATACAAAATGCATGCTATTTTTTTAGTACTGACCTGAATTAGATAATAAGAATAAGAATTTTACATAAAAGATGTTTACATATAGTCCACAAGAGAAAATAATAATTAAATTTATAAAAATGACCCTATTCAAAAGTTTACCTACACTTGATTCTTAATACTGCGTTGTTACATGAATGATCCACAGCTGTTTTTTTTTTATAGTGATAGTTGTTCCTTGTCCAAGTCCCTTGCTTGTCCTGAACAGTTAAACTGCCCGCTGTTCTTCAGAAAAATCCTTTAGGTCCCACAAATTCTTTGGTTTTTCAGCATTTTTGTGTATTTGAACCCTTTCCACCAAAGACTATTTGATCTTGAGATCCATCTTTTCACACTGAGGACAACTGAGGGACTCATATGAAACTATTATAGAAGGTTCAAACACTCACTAATGCTCCAGAAGGAAACATGTTGCATTAAGAGCCAGGGGGTGAAAACTTTTTGAATTTGAAGATCAGGGTAAATTTAACTTATTTTTTCTTCCGGGACACATATAAGTATCTTCTGTAGCATCTGAAGGGCAGTACTAAATGAAAAAAATATAACATTTAAGCAAAATAAGACAAAATGTAGACAAAAAAGTGGGTCTTAATGCATTGTTTTTCCTTCTTAAGCATCAGTGAGCATTTGAACCTTCTGTAATAGTTGCATATGAGTCCCTCAGTTGTCCTCAGTGTGAAAAGATGGATCTCAAAATCACACAGTCATTGTTGGAAAGGGTTCAAATACACAAAAATGCTGAAAAACCAAAGAATTTGTGGGATCTGAAGGATTTTTCTGAAGAACAATGGGCAGTTTAACTGTTCAGGACAAACAAGGGACTCATGAACGACTATCACTAAACAAAAAAAAACACAGCTGTGGATCATTCAGGTAAAAACACAGTATTAAGAATCAAGTGTATGTAAACTTTTGAACAGTCATTTTTATAAGTTCAACTTGTGGACTATATGTAAACATCTTTTATTTGAAATATCTTATTCAGGTCAGAACATGCATTTTGTTTGATCCCTCTTATTTTGGTAAAATAATTAACATTTTGCAGATTCCCCAAGGTGTATGTACATTTTTGACTTTACTTCTGGTGCTCTTGTATGAAAAAGAGCAACTGTCACAATTCCTCAGATTTTGTGTTCTACATAATAAATAAAGTCATAAAAGTTTGTAATAACAAGAGTAATAATGTTCATTTGTGAATTAACTAACCGTATAAGACAATCCTGCAGTCTTTGCACCCCAGCTGTCCTCTTGTAAGTGTCCACACGGGGTTCAGGAAGCCTCCACTTGTCTTTGGCCTCATTAAAGGGCAGAGTTGTTTTTCTGTGGCAGAGGGCAAAGAAAAGAAGCCGTAAATGTGATTTGTACAGATGTTTTAGTGTTCTGCAACAGCAACAGTGAGGCAGACTAAATCACACATCTGCAATGCATTTGAGCTGGATCTCTACAGTCCAGACAACCCTTCATCATCCACCACTTCGCACCTGCGGAGGAGACTCACGCATATGTGCACACCCGGCCCTCTGTGGGTGTGTAATATAAATGGTAACATACAGTAAGTGTTGCTGATTCGGTGACACGGATTTCTTTTGATGCTTAATTGAAAACGACAGGCTTGATTTCAACGAAATAGCCCAGCGCTGTGTTGTGCAACAGGCCTATTCATGTTCCTGCAGTAAGGGCGATCAGACAGCAGAGCTCCAGCCACATATGAAAGTGCTTAGAGTCAGTTATCTGAACAGCCACATGGAATCAGAACTCCACAGAATGTTCCACTGATTTATAAAGCTTTGGAATTCCTGACAAAGTTCATTCTAAAACATACAAACCAATATCTTGTGTGTTTGGGCCAATTTTATCACAAGAGTCTAGTGTCCTCAGCATAAAACACTTAAATATTCCATGAAATGGCTTGACAAGCCTGTTTTCTTTCCCATGTTAATAATAAACTTTGCCTAAAATTTAAAATTTAAAATGTACGATAGATACATCCAAGATGTAGATGAGTTTGTTTCTTCATCAGAACAGATTTGGAGAAATTTAGCATTACCAAACTTGCTCACCAATGGATCCTCTGCAGTGAATGGGTGCCGTCAGAATGAGAGTCCAAACGGCTGATAAAAACATCAAGATAATCTATAAATAATCCACATAGTCCATCAGTAACATCTTATAAAGTGAACAGCCGCGTGTTTGTGAGAAACAAACCCATCTACATCTTGGATGGCCTGTGCGAGAGTAAATTTTCAGGAAAGTTTCATTTTTGGGTCAACTATTTATAAACCTATAACTAAGTAGGTCTATAAATTTCATTCCTCTTAAAGGATTACTTCACTTCCAGAATAAAAATGTACTGATAATTTGCTCATCTTCATGTCATCCAAGAGGTTTGTGTATTTCTTTCTTCAGTCACAAAGAAATTAAGGTTTTTGAGGAAAGCATTCCAGGATTTTTCTTCATACAGTGGACTTCAATGGTGGCCAACGGGTTGAAGGTCCAAACTGCAGTTTCAATGCAGCTTCAAAGGGCTCTACACAATCCCAGCCAAGGAATAAATGTCTTATCTAGTGAAACGATCGGCCATTTTCTAAAAAAAAAAAAAAGTATATACTTTTTAGCCACAAATGCTCACATTGGAAAGGTCACGCTTGGTTAGTTCTTCATCTGTGTACTCCAGTTAAAAAAGATAGAGTAGGGCGAAGAACTAGGCTACATTGCATTTTTTCCAACAACTTAAAAATTGTCAGACATTGTTGTTTTACCTTTTCTTTGTAAAGGGCGTCTGACTTTTTTTTTTGTACATTTGCTTTGTAAACACTGGGTCGCTACTTACCCCTGCGTCATGCGTGACCTTTCCAACATGGCTGCGTAGTGTGTAAAGTTGGGCTGGTGCACGATAAGCATTTGTGGTTAAATTGTATACAAATTTTTATTGTTTTAAGTAATGACAGATCGTTTTGCTAGACAAGACCCATATTCCTCGGCTGGGATCGTGTAAAGCCCTTTGAAGCTGCATTGAAACTCCAATTTGGACCTTTAACATGTTCATCCCCACTGAAGTCCACTATAGTGAGACAAATCCTGGAATGTTTTCCTCAGAAACCTAATTTTGAACCTATTTTCGACTGAAGAAAGACAGACATAAACATCCTGGATGACGTGGGGAAGAGTAAATTATCAGGAAATGTTTATTCTGGAAGTAAACTTCCGCTTTAAAGGAGTAGTTCACTTTAAGAACAAAAATGTACAGAAAATGTACTCACCCCCTTGTCATCCAAGATGTTCATGTCTTTCTCTCTTCAGTCGTAAAGAAATGGTGTTTTTTGAGGAAAACATTTCAGGATTTCTCTCCATATAATGGACTTCTATGGTGCCCCTGAGTTTGAACTTCCAAAATGCAGTTTAAATGCAGCTTCAAAGGACTCTAAACGATCACAGCCGAGGAAGAAGGGTCTTATCTAGTGAAATGATCGGTTATTTTCTAAAAACATTTACAACTTATATACTTTTTAATCTCAAACGCTCGTCTTGCCGAGCTAGACATGACGAGCACTTGAGGTTAAAAAGTATATAAATTGTGATTTTTTTTAGAAAATAACCCATCGTTTTGCTAGATAAGACCCTTTTTTCCTCGGCTGTGATCGTTTAGAGGCCCTTGAAGCTGCATTTTGGAAGTTCAAACTCGGGGGCACCATAGAAGTCCATTACATGGAGAGAAATCCTGAAATGTTTTCCTCAAAAAACATGATTTCTTTACGATTGAAAAAAGAAAGACATGAACATCTTGGATGACAAGGGGGTGAGTATATTATCTGTACATTTTTGTTCTGAAAGTGAACTACTCCTTTAATAGCATTTGAAAGTATACCTGCAGATGCCATTTGTTAAATCTAATATTACATAACAACATATTTGCATATATTCATATAATAGTTAGGAATATTACACATCAGTATATGTGACATTGGACCACAAAACCACAGGTATATTTGTAGCAATAGCCAACAAAATTGTATGGGTCAAAATTAGCGATTTTTCTTTCATGCCAAAAATCATTAGGATATTAAGTAAAGATCATGTTCCATGAAGATATTTTGTAAATTTACTACCGTAAATATATTAAAAGTTCGTTTTTGATTAGTAATATGCATAGCTAAGAATTTCATTTGGACAATTTTAAAGGCGATTTTCTCAGTATTTAGATTTTTATACACCCTTTAGATTACAGATTTTCAAACAGTTGTTTCTCTGCCAAATGTTGTCCTATTCTAATAAACTATACATTTATTAAGCTTATTAAATCTCAGTTACAAAAAAATAACCCTTAAGACTGGTTTTGTGGTCCAGTGTCACATATATGTTGCCTACAATATTATTTAATCAGAATAACTTCCATCTACTTCTAACAATAAATACTTGAGCTGTCAATAGAAATAAACGTCTTTTACCTCACAACGGTGTAGTTCAAGTATCTTCCAGCAGGGGCTAATTAAGCCACGCCAGAGCCATACAGAGAGATGTATGGCTCTGAGCCACGCTAACTAGATCATTCCTGTTAAAAATAACAAGTCTGAGTGAGACATACCAAACAGCTTGTCGTTTAAGAAACAGCTAATGGCAATAGCAACGAACCACAATTTTCTGCTTCGTTGTATGTTGTCCGCTTTTTAGCATGCTAGCTAACGTAACATTACATCCTACCGTTCAAATGAGGTTACTCTATAAGTTCTCTATAAACGTTTTAAACTTTGAAGTTAATGTTCTTGACAGAAAATAAAAGCACGCTACTTAAAAGTACTAAAAACATAGAAAACTCACCAGTCTTTGTTATTTTGTTTGATTGTACAGCAAGTGAAATAAGAAAGAGGACCTTCGGGAGGACGTCTCACTTCGCCTTATGCCTGATTTATATTTATATATAGGCCTATTCTTTTAAAAATACATGTACATATAAGATACATATTCTTTGAACACCATCTTTTTTTAGTTTTAAGACTCAAAGACACTTCTCAATGTGGAAATATTGATATTTTGACTAATACCAGTAAGAGTGCTTTGTGGCATCATTACCTAAATATATATAATATAATGGGGATATTGACTCCCAAAATGTGTTAAATATAAAATAAGGGTTTCCTCCCCTGTAAAAGCCCAAATTATGTATAAGCATAACTGTTGCCTTGTTTGAGAAAGGTTATTGCTAAGTGACTCTTGGCTTTGCTGTGCCCATTTCATTCCCTGTGCGTGCAAAACTTAATTAGCATTGGAATATCTTTTTTCCCTGTTAACACGTACTGAAGAAACAAAAAACCCAAAGAAAACGTCATATCAAGGAGTAGTTTAAAGGTGCACTCTGTACTTTTTTCCTCATTAAAAAGTTTTACACATTAATACATAAATAACACTACTGACACATATGATAATAAAGACTGTAGGTGTATCAGAGGGCTTAATAATAATAATATTAGTAATAATAATAATACTTCAGCTTTAAATGAAATTGTATATTTCTCAGTCATTTGATTTGGTTCAGTGTAGAATAAAAAATATTTACTGCATTAGTATGGCAGTAATTAAATCCCGCGTTGACAAAAACCTAAATGAAACTGAGAAAATTATCATTAAATATGAATGACTATGACCTTGAAATATTATCAGCATGTAATTGCGACTTGGCCTGCGCTGCACACCTCAAATTTGAAACATTTCCCAGATTTTTCACACACATTTCAACATGTGTTTCTGATCACCGTTCATATTCATGAACACAGACCCTACGGTGTGACAGGAAATGTCTAAAAAGGGGAAAAGAGACCCAAAAGGACAGTTCCTCTTGTCAGCAGTTCTTTATGCTTTGAATTATGGAGGTTAGTATGTCTTTGATACTTTCTCAGCGTTCGGGAGTGCATGGAGGTCCCGTCGAGGGTCCGGGGACAGTTCTCATTGTCAGCGGTTCTGGATAGCACTGCCCACATCAAGTAGGGCTAGATCAAATTGAAGAGTTGTTCTGCTCAGCAATGTTCTCTAATTTTTGTTCTTGCTGAGCAAATCATATTTTTATTGGTACTCTTCTGAGCACCAGACCCAAGCAGCGTGTGCTGTGCCAACTAAAGACTTTTAGAGAGCTTAGTAGTGATAACTTTTGTTACAAGATTGTTACATATGTCTATACTTCACACTTTACAGTCAAATAATGGAAGTTACTGTGTCATATTCTTAAGTTAATCAATCTATCTATCTATCTATCTATCTATCTATCTATCTATCTATCTATCTATCTATCTATCTATCTAACATTGTCCATTGTTCTTTCTATCATTCTATCCATCTATCTAACATCTCTATCTATTGTTCTATCTTTCTATTTATCATTGGTTGTATTG
This sequence comes from Garra rufa, assembly GCF_049309525.1. NCBI lineage: Eukaryota > Metazoa > Chordata > Actinopteri > Cypriniformes > Cyprinidae > Garra > Garra rufa. Next base: position 41,138,058 of record NC_133368.1, on the reverse strand, counting down.
TTCTATCTATCTATCTATCTATCTATCTATCTATCTATCTATCTATCTATCTATCTATCTATCTATCTATCTATCTATCTATCTATCCATTGTTCTTTCTATCGTTCTATCCATCTATCTAACATCTATCATGTCCATCATTTGATCTATCGTTCTATCTTTTTATCATTCAGTCATCTATCTATGGTTGTATTGTTCTATCATTCTATCAATCTATCTATCTATCAATCTATCTATCTATCTATCTATCTATCTATCTATCTATCTATCTATCTATCTATCTATCTATCTATCTATCTATCTATCTATCTATCTATCTATCTATCTGTCTTTGTTTAGTTCTATCCATCTATCTAACATCTATCATGTCCATCATTTGATCTATCGTTCTATCTTTCTATCATTCAGTCATCTATCTATGGTTGTATTGTTCTATCTATCTATCTATCTATCTATCTATCTATCTATCTATCTATCTATCTATCTATCTGTCTTTGTTTAGTTCTATCCATCTATCTAACATCTATCATTCTGTCCATCGTTTGATCTATTGTTCTATCTTTCTATCATTCAGTCATCTATCTATGGTTGTAATGTTCTATCATTCTATCTATCATCTATCTATCTATCTATCTATCTATCTATCTATCTATCTATCTATCTATCTATCTATTGTTATATTTGTCTTTCTGTCTCTTTCTTTAGTTCTATCCATCTAATAACATTCTGTCCATCATTTGATCGTTCTATCTATCTATAATTCTATCATCTATTTATGGTTGTATTGTTCTATCATTCTATCATCTGTCATTCTATCTATCTATTTAAATAATTATATTTTTTATTTACTCCATTTATTTATTGCTTTCTGACACATCAAACACATTAAATTGGCTCATCTCTGCTTTCACATACTTGATTAGAGTATGTTTTATATCTATATCTATAAGTGCCACGTGTTTCCACATAAGACTTCTCACAGCTTCATTTACAAACTAAGAATGAATGAAAATGCAAATCTATTGAATTTAACATTTTTGCTTTCTTTCATATTTTAGTCTCCTTGTTTTCTTTGTAGTCCGCATGGAAGCAATATCAAACATCAACTTAGAGGGAACTTCTCAGCATCATAAAATGAACACATCGGTGCATCATCTGCCATTCTTTCCCTTCTCATGCGCAATGAATGTCAAACCGATCCGGTGATGGTGCGTAAGCTGATTTTATATGGAGAAACTGTAGTGAGGCCTCACAGAAGTGCTCCTCTGGTAGTCATTACAGGTCTGTTTTGTGAAGTCAGTGATATGTTTTGGGGAGGCCGGCCATCGGTTTGACGCAGGGCAAGATGCTGAATGAGCAGAGACGTGCCCCCCCTCCTCCGGCAGCTCTAGAGAAACGGAAACAGGAGATTTACATTGCCGCTATGTTGTTTGATGGCTCCCACATGTCGCATAATTTCAACAAGTTAAAATATGAGGGCTGCAGGACAGACAGATTGTGAGGGCATTTCATTAGCCCCGCTTACGGTGGCTCTTACCATGAGATCTGCAGGCCAAGACAGGCTGGTCAATTTATGTTGCAATAAATAATCCATTTCATGTTAATTCTCCCATAAAACCCCTGCCTGTGATTACACCGACCCTTCACGTACATAAATTTGTCAAAGAGTAATTTTTCTTCAACCAACAACATCCGCTGGAACTGACAGCATGACATAACATGGGTCAGCACTTACTGGATGGATGGACTGAAGCAGCAGCTCTGTTCACAGCTCTGCTCTGATAAAGTCACAGACGGCAGGGATAAAAAGAGCAGTGCTGATGGCAAATAATTAAATGCAACTTATGAAACAAACCTTATATCTTTTGTTGTTGTCAAAAGCAGTGCATATAAATCAAACTTTGTCACTTTGACAAATGGTTTTTATTCTTAAAAACCATGGACAAAGCTATGCGAGGTAAAAACATACAATAAACATGCTAACAAGGAGAAATAATAAATAGAGAAATTCTGAAGAACGTTGGTAACCAAACTTCTATAGTATTTTTTGTCAATGGGACTGAAACCAACTGGTTACTAACTACTTCAAACTGTAAATTGTGTCAAATATGTTTTCTGTTACTTTAAAACTGTCTTATACATTAAATATGCTGTATATTGCAGTCTGTACCCATAATGGTGGATGTGGGGTCAACAGCTGCCATTGCAACAGCTCTCAGGAACAGGTTGTTTACAAAGAGCAACTCTGTATGACTTTATTACTGTAGATTACTGTAATGCCTAGCCCAGTACTGACCCGTGGCATTGAGAAGCACAAACAGACTCTCTCTCTTTCCCTGACAGCAGGAATGCTTTACAAAACACTGCAAAAGCATGCTAGTTTGGACTGGCTCCAGGTTTGCTTTCTATCCAGTGACCAACAGCCAAAGGAAGACGAGGAGAGATTTCAGGTCAGGAAACCTGCTTGAAAACAGTCATTTTTTTGTCATTCCCTTAACCTCAAAAAGTGAACCAAGGTTATTAAGACATGTATGGCTTAATTTAACACACATGATATCTCTTACTGAAATATGTAGTAGAAAACCCATGAAAGATTTACGTTATTTAAAAAATCCACATTGTTTTATACATATTTTGGACTATGGGGGGCACCATTATTTCAATGATGTGAAATGGTTGCACTTGGTGAGCTACTTTTTGCCACAACACAAGTCGGAATACATAACTCAGAAAATAAAACATTGATTCGATGACCACAGCTGCTGAAAGAGCTTACAGGGGGCGATGGATTTAAGTGTAGGCTTAAACCAAATGCCATATCAATTTTTCCTCACAAGGAGTCTAAACACACCCGGATATCGAGTGAAATCAATGCTGAGAAACTCCTTTAGTGGCTGTGGCATCATGACAAGCGTTGGCATGTTTACATCCTGCCAGGATGGCATCTAGTGTTTCTTGTCTCTGTCATTTGTAAGCTCTTACAGAAGCTGTGGTCTACTAAAAGCTTCAAAGGCATCAGGGCTAAAGTGGAGAGAACAAAGACGAGGGTCTTTAGGAAGTTTTCTTCGTTTACAGGCATCTTCATAGTCTTTGCTCTTCTTCTTATCGCTAGGAAAAGCAGTGAAGACTTACATCGCACCTCTTGTTGCCCTTCGACTGAAAATTACAACCAGTACAATGTGGCATCGTATCAGTATTTTATTTTCCGAGTTGTGTTGCGGTAAAAATAGCAACAAGCAGTGGCAATAACTCACTGATCGGTGCAACCATTTTATATCATTAAAATAATGGCACCCTAGTCCAAAATATGTATAAAATGATGTGGATTTTCTAAACAACTAAGTCTTTCATGGGATTTCCACTATATATTTCAGTAGAAGAAATTATTTACATTATACTAAGCCATACAAGTCTTAATACCTAGGGTACCTGGCGCCATTATTTTGATGATGTGAAATGGTTGCACTATTTTTTTACCAACACAACTACTAAAATAAAATACTGACACGATCACCACAGCTACTGAAAGAGCTTACAGGTGGTGATAGATATAAGCATAGGCTTAAACCAAATGTCGTACCATCGATTTTCCCCACAAGCAGTCTAAGTGCACCCGGATATTGAGTGAAATCCACGCTAGAAACTCCTTCACGTCAGCATGTTTACATCCTGTCAGGATGGCATCTAGCATTTCTGGTCTCTGCCATTTGTAAGCTCTTTCACTTGCTGTGGTCTACTAAAAGCCTCAAAGGCATCAGGGCTGAAGTGGAGAGAACAAAGACTCGGGTCTTTAGGATTTTTTATTCATCCACTGGCATTTTCATAGTCTTTGCTCCTCTTCTTATCGCTAGGAAAAGCAGTGAAGACTTACATCGCATCGTTGCCCTTCGACTGAAAATTATAACCAAAAGCAGCAAAATGTGGCATCGTATCAGTATTTTATTTTCCGATCTGTGTTGTGGTAAAAATAGCAACAGTTAGTGCCAGTAGCTCACCGAGTGCAGCCATTTCACGCCTTTGAAACAATGGCGCACTCCATAGTCCAAAATATGTTTTGAAATAACTTAAATCTTTCAAGGGTTTTCTACAACATGTTTCAGTAACAGACACCATTTCATTATATTAAGCCATCCCTGCTGAAAAAAACCCAGCTAAAACCAGCCTAAGATGGTTGGCTGGTCTTAGCTGGTTTAAGCTGGAAGTAGCTGGTCTCCCAGCCTGGCTAGGATGGTCAAGCTGGTTTTAGCTGATTGTTCCAGCTGGTCTCCCAGGCTGACAAGCTAAAAAAGTGGCCAAAACTCCTCTAAAAATAGCTGGGGCCAAGCTGGATGACCAACTAAAACCAGTCCCCCAAAGTCTTAATACACAGGGTTCCCTTAAAAGTAAGTATATACGGTCAGTTTTGATTTCAGAGCAGTGTGAACACATTGCAAAACAATTTTTTTTGTCTTGTTTTCTAGTAAAAATATTTAAACATTCTTAAATAAAGACACATTTACTTGATGACAACATATCAAATCAGATTTTTTTAAATTAAGACAAACAAACTTAATTCAAAGGGAAAACAAGATTATTTTTCTTACCCCACTGCCAGATATTTTTCTTGTTTAAAGCAAAAACTTATTTTATTTTGATAAATATTTAAATTAAAATGATAAAAATTTGAGTAAAATTAATCACCTTAGGCCATCTAAAATATGGTTGTCATCCCAACAGATTTGATATTTTTTTGCATTACATTACTTTCTCACCAATGGACCCTTTGCAGTGAAAGGGTGCCGTCAGAATGAGAGTCCAAAAACATCATAATAATCCACAAGTAACCCAAACAACTCCAGTCCATTATTTAACATCTTGTGAAATGAAAAGCCATGTGTTTATAAGAGAAAAAATCCATCAAGGCATTTAAACCATTGCTTCCGGCCAAAATATAAATCCTCAATAATAACGCTTCCTCCAGTAAAAAAGACCATCCCCTGTTGTCCTCTTACATCAAAATAGACCAAAATATTTGTTTAGAACTCTTTAGGAATCATTTTGCTTGAAAGCGGTGCTTGATCTGTGCATATGTGACCCTGGACCACAAAACCAGTCTTAAGTCGCTGGGGTATATTTGTAGCAACAGCCAAAAATACATTGTGTGGGTCAAAATTATCGATTTTTCTTTTATGCCAAAAATCATTAGGAAATTAAGTAAAGATCATGTTCCATGAAGATTTTTTTGTAAAATTCCTACTGTAAACCTATCAAAATGTAATTTTTGATTAGTAATATGCATTGTTAAGAACTTAATTTGGACAACTTTAAAGGTGATTTTCTCAGTATTTTGATTTTTTTGCACCCTCAAATTCCAGATTTTCAAATAGATGTATCTCAGCCAAATATTGTCCTATCCTAACAAACTATACATCAATATAAAGCTTATTTATTGAGCTTTCATATGATATATACATCTCAGTTTTGTAAAATTTAACCTTATGACTGGTTTTGTGGTCCAGGGTCACATATTACTCTCCTGATTCAGATAAAACAAGTTTTTCACTGGAGAAAGCAATATTATATATTATTATATAGTATATTTCATCTGGAAGCAATAGTTTGAAGGTAAAAATGTTTTAATAGTAAATTTGTTTCTTACAAACACACATATGTTTGCTTCACAAGACAATTGATAGAGTCGTGTAGATTACTTATGGATTGTTGTGATGTTTTTAATCAGATGTTTGAACTCTCATTCTGACGGCACCCATTCACTCCAGAGGATCCATTAGTGAGCAAGTAATGTAATGCTAAATTTCTCCAAATCTCCACATTTTGGATAGCATTTTAAGCATTATTTCATTTTCAATATGCCACTTCTGTGTAAATAAAAATAAATACATGTCACACAGAGTTGAATAAGATTAAACATCTTTACTTGAACCGAAAGTACAGTGAAGAAATATTCTTGTTTGTCTTGGAAGACAAAATGTCGATTTGTAAAATTGATGTCATTAACAATGCATAAAACATGGTCATGTTATGACTGATAATGGACTAACGGTGGATTCTGAAGCGTTATGTACAGTTTGTACAATAACAGCTATTTTTGAATTGCATGACGCTTAAGATCAAGCATATCTACGAGAGAACAGAACTACAGAAATTATCATGTAAAAAGCTTTTTTTCTTTTTTTAAATGAACATCATTCAGAAAGCCCAACAGCTTGTTTTCGTCGTCCACGATAATGTTACACTCCCAGTCTCGGATCATCCCGACAACTCTGTGCATCTGCCAAAGGATTCTCTTCCCCCCCCCCCCCCCCCCCGTGCCGTTCATTGTTCTTCAGAAGAACGTTGAAACCTCCTGAGGGGAAATTCAGCACAGCTGCAGTTTGTGATGAGAGCGCGTTTGTTGCTTTAGTACGCAGAGAGCTCAATGGAGCGCTGCGTCATGTCAAAGCACACTGGCATCTCCGTGGCTCTCCACCTCAACGCTGCTAGAAAAATACTCCTCCCTCTCGTTCATTCCTTCTCACTTTGATGGGCAAACGCTGCCCGACACTCGCCACCCTTTCCCAACAAGTATACACGGCAATGTCTTACCAACATTTTGTTTGTGCAAAGGCAACATTTTGTTTATGAGAATATAACAACAATAAAACATAAAGCAACAACTAAAAAAAAACAGTCTCAGCCAAAAATGAAAAACAAACAAACGAAAGTACAATAGTGCAATTTTTCAGTTTTTTGAACCTCTTCTTCTCCATGTGGATTTTGTAAGGACAGTTAGTGGCGGGTCCGTCTTGGGTTGTTCTTGCCTGGGGTTGGGTGTGGCTGACGCAAAAGCTGGTCCCAGCGCTGGCACACAGAAAAACATTAGTCACTTCCCATTGCCCTCTGCATCAGGGGCCTCTTTCCATATGCTCATTCAAAGCTACACAATGTTAGATTTTATGTCAGTAGGTCATAGCCATAGAACATAAAAACTAATGATCTGTCTATCTATCTATCTATCTATCTATCTATCTATCTATCTATCTATCTATCTATCTATCTATCTATCTATCTATCTATCTATCTATCTATCTATCTATCTGTATATATTTAGACAAATAAAAATATAATTTCACACACGCACACACACGTTGTGTTTACATGTTTTATGGGGACATTCCATAGGCGTAATGGTTTTCATACTGTACAAACCGTATTTTCTATCGCCCTACACCTAAACCTAGCCCTCACAGGAGATTGTGTACACTTTTACTTCCTCAAAAAAACTCATTGAGTATGATTTATAAGCCTGTTTCCTCATGGGGACCTAAAAAATTTACTGGTATTACTATCCTTGTGGGGACATTTGGTCCCCATAACGTGATAAATACCAGGTACACACACACACACACACACACACACACACACACACATACACACACACACACACACACACACACACACACACACATTTTTAATTAAAGAAATCTGTCTATATATCAGAAAAAAAATTTATATATTGTATATAGGTTTGTGTGTGTGTATATATATATATATATATGTATATGTATGTACAAATTATGTATTTGTACAATACAACTCTATCTATCTATCTATCTATATATATATATATATATATATATATATATATATATATATATATATATATATATATATATATCTGAACCACAAAATCAGTCTTAAGTAGCCAACAATACATTGTATGGGTCAAAAGTATCATTTTTTCTTTTATGCCAAAAATCATTAGGATATTAAGTAAAAATCATGTTCCATAAAGATATTTTCTAAATTTCCCACTGTAAATATATCAAAACTTATATCAAAGCTTAATTTTTGATTAGTAAAATGCATGTTAAGAACTTCATTTGGACAACTTTAGAGGCGATTTTCTCAATATTTAGATTTTTTGCACCCTCAGATTCCAAATTTTCAAATAGTTGTATCTTGGCCAAATATTGTTATTAACCATACATTAATGGAAAGCTTATTTATTCAGCTTTCAGATCATGTACAAATCTCAATTAAAAAAAGACCATTATGACTGGTTTTGTGGTACACACACATAGTGGAAAAACATGTAAAACTCAGATTCTTGGTACAAATTCCACCTGTAGCTACTCTTCTACAACACCTGTGTAAACTTGAAAATTGACTTCATACTTCCACCAAAAATCACCTTGAGACCAGTTGAAATTAAATTAAAAGTCACTGAGCAAAACTGGCTAATAAAGTATCAAATGCAATAGTTATTTTAAGTGTGACTAAAGTATCCAAATACTTTTCGGGCTCACTGTATTGCAGTGAATGCTATTTTCATACCTTCACTTTCCGTCCCATTTTGTCTTTCCACTTCTGTGCAATGGATCCGTCAATGAGCAGCAGCCTGTGGGAGAAATGATTTATGAGAACAGGAATATAACCCACGAATATCCTCCTCATCACATAAATCAGGCCCTTACCTGGACCTTTCCTCGTTTTCATAACCCATGATGATGTATTCCTCATTGGCTGCCAGCGGAGGACACAGACACCCAGAGTTATAATAAAGAGTGACCGTGTCTCGAGGGATGTTGACCAGAGACGACTTCAGGACGTCTTTGACCTCAACGATGGCGCTCAGGTCGTGATTTCTAGCCTTGATCTCTTTCACTCTTGCCCGGATGACTGCAAAGAGAAACAATGAAAGCGTGTCCAGGTTTACGCATTACAAAAAGTACTTTTAAATGTTTGTGTAAGAAATACAAAGCAGTCTGAGATAATAAAATTAAGGCCTTACCATAATTGTAATTGTTCTTTGAATATGTCTTTTGACCAAGTCTCACAGACTTGCATTTGCAGCGATCTGAAAAAGTAAAAGTGTTTGTTTAGAAATTTTAGGCAGAACTTGTTTAAAAGAAATACTTTTATATTTTTCTATTATCTAAACAGCAAAAATAGACTGTTAAGCACTTTGCTATGCCATTCGAAACGTATCTGCATCTAATATTTAAGAATTATGCACACAAACAAAACTAAAAAACCTAATAAATATAAAACTATTAACACTCAGATAGCATACCATTAGCTCCTTTGCAGTTGGCATTATGTGAATCCATTGGGAAGTCTGGATTTCCTTCTGTACGAGAACCAGAACTGAGATTAATGTTCAAACTGCATTTCATTAATGCATTTTTTTTAGAAATATCTCTTTAAATATGCAATATTTAATCACAAAGTAATCAAAAATGATCTCACCAGGGTTACATTTTGAAGGATCTTGATAGTAAGGATTATCTTTAGGGAAGAAATGTTCAAATATGATTAATTTTATGAAATAATAAAATAAATATTATACATGCTATAATTAGTAACTAAAATATAGGAATATATTGGGTGAATACATGTAAAATTAGCCACTTAGGATAACTAAATTAACTGTCAAAATTGACCCAATAATACACTTTTTATTATAATACAATATAATGAATCACTAGACTATGTAAATATAAGATTAGTATCAAGTTTACTTGAATCAATCCTATATAATAATAAACATTATTGTACACTTTACATATTAAATATACTATATGTAGTGCATTTACAGAACTTTGGGTCACTTTCTGACACTGAGATGACTGTCAAAAGAGACCCAATTTACCTAAATTCTCCCTATATATCAAAATAAATAAATAAATGACAAACATAAATGATAAATGCATTAATAACCTGGCCCCTCCGCCTTGACTATCGCCTCAGGTGAGATGCAAACTCCTCGGTCGTAGACGGGCAGCTCCTCGCAGGCCAGACTCTCCGGCCACGTATGGTTGTACTTCTTCATGACCGGTTCGCAGCCGCACTTGGCCCGCTCGCAGACGGACTTGCAGGGCTTGATGGGGTCGTGCTGGAAGTCGATGGTGCATATGGGCGCGTACATGGCGCACAAGAAGAACAGCAGGTCCGGGCTGCACTGGGTGCCCAGGAGCCCCTCGAACTGCTCGATGGCGAGCACAGCGTTGGCCTGCGTGCTGTGATGGAGGTGGTTGGGCATCTTGGTCATGTTCCACGGCATGGACTTGCACATGGGGATGCGGATGGGCTCGCAGGACGCGGCCGCGGTGCCTCGGGGGATCTCCAGAAGACAGGCGATGGCCAGGACGCAGATGAACATCTCGTAGGAAAACATATTAACGCAACTGAGAGATGAAGCTATTTATAATTCACCAAGGGCATGCGGAGATCTTCTGGAGAGCTGGAGACTCTTGCGCGTAAAAGCTCCCCAAAACCAAGTTCCTCAAACTAACTTCAGCATGCTGAAGTATTGCATCAGATACGCAGAGAACGAAAGCTCATGTTTTTAAATTCTCGCTGAAACAGAGGTGGATAAAACAAAAATTTCTCTCCTGGAAATGGTCGTCGGGTTCCTTACTTCAGGAGCGCGCTGGTGAACTGATCTTTCCCCTGGCTCCTGCTGACAGAAAGCGACTGGAAGCAGCTGGAGGAGGAGGAATAAGAGGAGGTGGGCTGGGGACATTAAGCAGTCCACCTCCTCCTCCATCTCTTCAGTCTCCTGTTGCGCCCTCAAACACAACACTGTTGACTTACTGCTGCCGTAAAAGACTTCAACAAAGACAAAAGCGCTGTTTGAATAAGTAAAATAGCACTTTGAGTTGTGGACATAAGGAGGTGTTAATTTAAAGGCAGACCTCTAATCAACATCGGCCTGTGTTGATTAGGGCACTAAAAGGTTTTAAAAAAAAATTGAAAGAAGCGTCACACTTTATATCTTGTTGTTGTACCGCAAACTACATGTGATTATTTGGAGATGATGTTTTTGCACATGTAGCATAAGCCTGACTTAAATATGGAGAAATTTGGCCACACTTTTGTATTAAAACGTTATAAAACTTTGTAATCGCGAAATCAAACTCGTTAACCAGTAAGGCTAATATTCGCCTTTTAGCATAGCATTTATTTATTTATTTATGAGTAAAATAAGGCTTACGGTTAACATTCAATTAACCTTTAACAACATAAAGCACATAGTCATTAGTAGCCTACCTGAAAAAATGCTAGCAAATTACTAAACAACTACAACTACCATAAGGATGCCACGTTATGTTCTTGACGAATCTTGACATCACTTTGTAGTCTTTATGTAGAAATTTGTTCTTACTAGCGACTTATTTGAGGAATGACTGCAAATTTTAAAGTCTCTTCAAGAAATGCTAACTACATAACTTCACTTGCTCATTTAAATCGAAAAACAAACAAACCAAAAAAAAAAAAAAACATTAGGAATTATTGAGGGAACTCAGACAAAAAATATTAAGGGGTGACTTTCATTAAGTTTCATACAGCTCTGTAATTGTGTAATCTGTAATTTGCTGATTAACCAGTACGCTTTTAACAAAGTTTATTTATTTACGAGTAAATACGGTTTACGGTTAACATTAATTTCCGGATTTACATAAATGGAAAAAATGCTAGGATAAAAAACCCATTAGGAATTTCTTGATGAATCCGACATCCGTTTGTAGTCTTTATGTAGAAAACTGTTGGCATCTTACCTTTAGCGGCATATTTGAAGAATGACTATGTAATTTGTGTTGTACAACAAAATGTAAAATAATGTTAACTACTTTATGTACTCATAAATCGAAAAACTGATAGGCTAAAAACCCATTAGGAATTCTGAGGGAACTTAATGACAAAAATATTAAATTCATTAAAACATCATACAACTCGAAATCATGAAATCAAACTAGCTGGTTAACCAGTAAGGCTAATTCACCTCTTTAGTGTAGCATTTATTTATTTACGTGTAAAATAAGGTCTAAGGTTAACATTCATTTCACATTTCACAGCATAAAACACAGTCATACCTCAAACATGTTTTCTGAAATAAAATGCTAGTTGCTAACAAGCTTCTAAACAAAGACTACAACTACCATAAGTATGTAACGTTACCTTGAAGATGAATCAGACATCCGTTTGTAGTCTTTATGTAGAAATTTGTTAGCATCCTATGTTTAGTGGAATATTTGAGGAAGGACTGCATTTATGCTGTGCAACTAAATGTGAAAGTCTCTTGAAGAAATCGTAACTACATAACTTCATTTAATTATAATTTGAAAAATATTTATTTACGAGTAAAATGAGGTCTAAGGTTAACATTCATTTCACATTTTACAACAAAGCACACAGTCATACTTCAGACATGATTTCTGAAATAAAATGCTAGTTGCTAACAAGCTTCTAAACAAAGACTACCACTACCATCAGTATGTAACGTTAAGATGAATCAGCCATCCGTATGTGGTCTTTATGTAGAAATTTGTTAGCATCCTATGTTTAGTGGCATATTTGAGGAAGGACTGCATTTAATTTATGCTGTGCAACTAAATGTGAAAGTCTCCTGAAGAAATGTTAACTACATAACTTCATTTAATCATAATTTGAAAAACTGCTAGGGTAAAAACCCATTAAGAATTTCTAAGGGAATTCAATGACAGAAATATTAAGGACTCAATTTTCATTGAAATGTTATACAACCCTAATCGTGAAATGAAACTCGCTAGTTAACCAGTAAGGCTGATTTGCCTTTTAGCACAGCGTTTATTTATTTATGAGTAAAATAAGGTCTATGCAGGGTTCGTACGGGTGCTTGAATTCCTTGAAAATGCTTGAATTTTAATGTAGTGTTTTCAAGGTTTGAAAAATGCTTGGATTTTGGATGAAGTGCTTGAAAGTGCTTGAATATGCAGTTGCATCGGTTTCATATTAATTCGCTTTCATACTAAATAGTTATTTTTTGTTATGCTTATAATATGTAAAAGAAAGAAAAGAAAAAAACAGCTCCGCTCAAGTGTGCACGTGAGGCTGTTGTGTGATCCGCCGGTCTTTCTTGCTGCGCGCCCTCTGATGGAACAGAGCGGTAGATAAAACATGTCAGTTATCAGGAGGTTGTTGCATCAGTCCTCGATGGCTGAGAATTTGGGGATCGCAAAATTGCCAGCCCAATGTCCCGGGACTATTGTGTTTTCCAGTCGGGCTGCTAAAATGTTTCACCGGACTATCTTAAAGTAGAGAGCTCGTGCGGGTCATTACAAACTCATCAATTTAGCCTTATCAAAGTTTTAAATGTATTAAAAAGTATAAGTAAAGGCTTAATTATAAGTTTAAGAGTTAGGGACGGATATACGAGAATCGCGATAGGGCTGGATAAAACTTCAAAAGGCAATGATATCATATTGAATAAACATACACACTGCACGTTTCAAAGTCAAAACGCGGCATGGATGTCTTTATATGAATGTATCTGAAACACCGACTGTCCTCAGAAACGTGTCGTTGGCATTTTCATTTCATGTCTGATAAAACTGCGTTAATGCTGATTTGTGTACAGCCATTACTAGGAAACCGTAATATTTCAGCGCTCCTAAAGCGCCCCCTCGTGACAGGGAATGAATTTGCGAATATTCAGCTGTTTAGCAAGATTATTACAAATATTGGCCAATGTTTTTATGCAGCAAACACATAAGAGTTGTAAATGTAAAAGTTATGTGCTTTCTAAAAATCTAAACAATTAAGACAGTAATATTTATGTTTTAAATAAATTATACTTGAAATATCCATTTTAAAGGTATAAAGGCTGAAATGCCATTGTATAAGATGTTTTGTTCTTGTGAAAATCTGAATTATAAATCATGTCATTTTATGGCTTAATGTTACTGTACATTGTTCAACCCCACTACAGTGTTCATTTTACTTGTGCAGCTCTTAAAAAGGGTCATAAATTGCCTTAAATTGATATTTAAAAATTCTGTAATACACTGTGAAAATAGTGAAAAAAATACCTTGATATTTGTGAATAGGAAATCAGGTAGGAGTCTAAATGTCAATCAAAAATATTTTCAATGTTTAAAAAAAGGTCTTTTTTCATTTGGGCCAGTTAAATTTTATTATTAATTTTATAGTGTCTTTTGGACTACCTTTTAGTACTTTTAGGCTGGAATGTGAAATGTATTTGTGAAAATCCTTCAAGTTTTAGAAAGTTTTCAAGTTTTAGAATTTTAGTTTATCATATTTTTTTACAGTCATTTTATACCAGTCATTAATGTGTTCCCATAGACATTGCCCTACTCTACTCATGCAGTATTACTTTTATTTGTGCAGGTCTTAAAAAGCCTTTAAATTTTATTTTTAGTATACTACAGATACTCAGTAAGTTATATTAATTGTATATTTTAAATTATATAATTTGTATACTGAATGTTGACTATTTATATGGGGCAATGTTATATGCAATCTAGACAGTTGTTTTTTAATAGCACAATAACATCTGATTTAAAATTTAGAACTCATGTATGTGAATATGTAATTTGCCACAGTGCTGGAAAATCTTGAAAATGCACCTTGAAAGTGCTTGAAAAGTGCTTGAATTTTACTTTGGAAAAGGTGTAAGAACCCTGTCTATGGTTAACATTCATTTCACGTTTTACAGCATAAAGCACACCTCAGACATGTTTTCTGAAAGAAAAAAAAAATGCTATTGCTAGTAAGTTACTGAACAAAGACTACAACTAACATAAGGATGTGGGGTTACCTTCTTGATGAACCTGCCATCCGTTTGTAGTTTTCATGTAGAAAATTGTTAGCATCTTAGGTTTAGCATCATATTTGAGGAATTACTGTGTGAAAAATGTGAAAGTCTCCTCAAGAAATGTTACCTACATAACTTCATTTGCTCATAAATCGAAAAACTGCTGGGCTAAATTTCTAGGAATTTCTGAGAACTCAATGACAAAAGTATTCAGTTTTCAATAAAGCGTTATACAACTCTGTACTAGTGAAATCAAACTCACTGGTTAACCAGTAAGGATAATTTGTCTTTTAGCATTGTTTATATATTTATTTACAAGTAAAATTAGGTCTACGGTTAACATTTTCACATTTTACAACATAAAGCACACAGTCATACTTTATGATTTCTAAAATTAAATGCTAGCAAGTTCTTAAAGATAACAACTACCATAAGTATGTAACGAATCAGACATCCGTTTGTAGTCCTGTATGAACTTGTCAGCATCCTACGTTTAGCGACATATTTGAGAAATGACTGTACTTTATTTATGTTGTACAACAAAATGTGAAAGCCACCTCAAGAAATGCTAACTACATGACTTCATTGAGTCATAAATCGAAAAACTGCTAGGCTAAAAACCCATTAGGAATTTCTGAGGGAACTCAATGACTCAAGTACTAATTCTCTTCTGCGGTTTAGAAGCATAAACGGCTCTATTAAGCAAATTCATGAAGTGATATCCGTCCACCAGATGATATAATCACTGAAATAATGTCACTATGTTGTACCACAAAACATCAATATGGTATGATATGAATCTAGAACAGCTGTGTAGCAAATCGTTAGAATGGCACAACGCTCAATTATGCAACTTATCGTCATTACACCTGGAGAAATATGTTTTTGTTTCAGCGTCAGCATAAAATTAGGGTTTAAACATTATACCAAGAGTCAGGTATAAATGTGAAGCTAAAAACAGAGCAAACAAAAGGTAAAAACAAGTCCATAAAAGTAAATCTAGTCTTTTAGAAACATCTGCACAGTGTGCCGTTTGGCTCAGCTTACGTGAGAAGATTTAGATGAGCAGTCTCCGATCAAAGAAGTCCAGCAATGTTCCTGTCAGCTTGGACTAAAAACAGAATAATAAAAGCTCTGTATATAGAAGCCATTTTTCATATTCCTGCATAATACAATGTCAAAATCACACACGGAACCTGTTACAGGATTCCCACACTTTGACAAATGATTTTTCCATGAACTTTAAAGTTGTCTGTGACCTCTAAGGTGTTTTATTCAATAATACCAGTTAAATCCCTGCTGAAAAAAACAGCATATGCTGGTTAGGTATATTCTGGTGCTGGGATGCTGGTTTAAGATGGTCCTTTGCTGGTTAATGCTGGTCCTTTGCTGGTTAATGCTGGCCCTATGCTGGTCCTTTGCTGGTTAATGCTGGTCTTTTGCTTGTTAATGCTGGCCCTTTGCTGGTTAATGCTGGCCCTTAGCTGGTTAATGCTGGCCCTTTGCTGGTTAATGCTGGCCCTTTGCTGGTTAATGCTGGCCCTTTGCTGGTTAATGCTTGTCCTTAGCTGGTTAATGCTTGTCCTTAGCTGGTTAATGCTGGTCCTTAGCTGGTTAATGCTGGTCTTTTGCTTGTTAATGCTGGTCCTTAGCTGGTTAATGCTGGTCTTTTGCTTGTTAATGCTGTTCCTTAGCTGGTTAATGCTGGTCTTTTGCTTGTTAATGCTGGCCCTTTGCTGGTTAATGCTGGTCCTTAGCTGGTTAATGCTGGTCTTTTGCTTGTTAATGCTGTTCCTTAGCTGGTTAATGCTGGCCCTTTGCTGGTTAATGCTTGTCCTTAGCTGGTTAATGCTTGTCCTTAGCTGGTTAATGCTGGTCTTTTGCTTGTTAATGCTGGCCCTTTGCTGGTTAATGCTTGTCCTTAGCTGGTTAATGCTGGTCTTTTGCTTGTTAATGCTGGTCCTTAGCTGGTTAATGCTGGTCCTTTGCTTGTTAATGCTGGCCCTTTGCTGGTTAATGCTTGTCCTTAGCTGGTTAATGCTGGTCCTTTGCTGGTTAATGCTTTTCCTTAGCTGGTTAATGCTGGTCCTTTACTGGTTAATGGTCCTTAACTGGTTAATGTTGGTCCTTAGCTGGTTAATGCTGGTCCTTTGCTGGTTAATGCTGGCCCTTAGCTGGTTAATGGACCAGCAAAGGGCCAGCATAAACCAGCAAAGAGCCAGCATTAACAAGCTAAAACCAGTATCCCAGCAACCAAACATACCTAACCAGCATATGCTGTTTTTTTAGCAGGGATATGAATAAATCATTTAGACATTTGTGAATTGGTTTGACTGAATTATTCAAATGAATCAAAGGAATTAAAGCGGCCCAGTCAAACTGCATATGACCTGATGTTTATTCATGTTATGGAAGATACACTGTCATTTCCAAAATATCCAAAACATATAAAACCGGTTAAAGGAGAGGAGGAGGGGGAAACAACTGATAAACATTCAATAAATATGTAAGAATGTTTATTGTAGCTCACAGACAGGTACAATGGAGTGTCAATGCCACAAGGCATCATGAAAGTTAGTTAAAAAATTATACTATGCTTTGTACAAACAACACTAGGTTGCTTTTATAACATGTAGTTATGCACAATTCTGCCGTTTCAATCAAAATGAGATGCTGTTATATCCATTAATTTGGCAAGTATGTCAAAGAAACACAAAGTGTAATGAAAATAAATGCAAATTCACAGGGAGGGAGAGAGAGAGAGAGAGAGAGAGAGAGAGAGAGAAAGCACGCAGTAACCCACACAGTTTAGATCTAGAACAACATCAAAAAAGAATCACTGTTTCATAGAGGCATCTGTTATCGTAACAAGCATTTAGCATGATGTAGAGTTTTTAATAATTCACCCTTGCCCTCCCCCCCACATCCCAACACGCACAATTAACTATTTCATGTGTTTGTTTCCATGTTTAACCATTGCAAATGAAAACACAAACCAAAAAAAATGGTCAAAATGATACTTAGTGTCACTAGTCCCTGGGATCAAACTCGATTATTGTAAGTGGTCAATAAACAAATCTTTTTTTTCCCTCTTTATTCAGTGTCATAAAAGTTGATCCCGTTAAAAGTCTTGAACTGGTAAGACTAAAACATTGGAGAATCCTACAGAGGAATATGGAATGAGGGCTGAAGTATCCGCCCCTCGGGTGCTCTACGCTTACGCGGAAGAAGACACGGACTGCTTGTATACGGCGTGGTAGGCATTCCGGAGCAGGACGTATGGGAAGCAGGATTCCAAAAGGTCCATGGTGAGGAATGGTGATTCTTGAACAATCTAGACAAAAACAATCACGTTCAGAACAGATGGTCAGGGCGATACGACTGGGATGTTCTGCTGTAAGTGACACACGTGGGCTCGTTCTGATAAAAACCCGCTTTCCATTACACTCCTAATTCAACGCGTCCTGCAGATTGCGCTTCAAAGAGAGAAAATCCCATGGACAAATCTCCCGCAAGACTTGCTGATCAAAAGAGCTGCGTGACTCTCAAACACAAACAACAGAAACTTTAGCACATTTTCCCAGTCATCAGATGGTTACGAACAAAAAAAGAAGATGGAAATATGGAGAAATAGTGCGCACCAAAGCAGTTGGTTTGGTTCTTTTAAGTATTTTCCCATTTCATTTTCTCCATAGGGATTTCAAAACATTCTTCAGTTTCAAGCAATGAACCAATAATAAAAAGAAAAGTCGAAAGGACAGAAAAAGGATAGAGAACACTAGTGTTAGAGGGTAATTTTTTATAAGAAAGAAAACAAGTCAAAAGAATAGAAAAAGAAAAGAAAATGCTAGTGTTAGAGGTTATTTTTTTTAATAAAAAGAAAACAAGCCGAATGATTAGAAAAAGAATAGAAAATGCTAGTGTTAGAGTTTAATTTTTTTTTAAATACAAAGAAAACAAGCCGAATGAATAGAAAAAGAATAGAGAACGCTAGTGTTAGAGGGTCATTTTTTAATAAAAAGACAAGTTGAAAGAAAAGTAAAAGAATAGAAAATGCTAGTGTTAGAGGGTAATTTTTTATGATAAAAGAAAACAAAATATAGGATAGAAGAATATAGAACGCTAGTGTTAGAGGGTAACTTCTTTTAAATAAATAAAAAGAAAAAAGTAAAAGAATAGAAAAAGAATAGAGAACGCTAGTCTAAAAGGGACATTTTTAATAATAAATAAAAAGAAAACATGAAGATAGAATAGCAAAATAACAGAAAACGCTAGTGAGTTATTTTTTTTAAATAACTAAAAAGAAAACAAGACGACAGAATAAAGGAAGTATAGAGAATGCTAATGTTAAAGGGTCATATTTTATAATAAATAAAAAGAAAACATGAAGATAGAATAGCAAAATAACAGAAAACGCTAGTGCTGGAGTTATTTTTTTTTAAATAACTAAAAAGTAAACAAGTCGAAAGAATAGAAAAAGAACACAGAACGCTAACGTTACAAGGTCATTTAATAAATAAAAAGAAAGGCTGAAAGAACGGAAAACGCTCGTGTTAGAGTAATTTTAATAAATAAGAAAACAAGATCGAATAGAGAAGGGTAGTGTTAGAGGGTCATTTTTGATATATATATATATAAAAAAAGGAAACAAGTTGAAAGAATAGAAAAAGCTAATGTTAGAGGGTCATTTTTCTATAATAAATACAAGAAAACAAAAAAATAGAATAGAAAAAGAAGAAAACGCTAGTGTAAGAGGGTCCTTTTTATATCAATAAAAAGAAAACAAGATAGGAAAAAAAAATAACGCTAGTGTTAGGGAGTATTTTTTTATAATAAATAAAAAGAAAACAAGAAGATTAATAGAAAAAGAATAGAGAATGATATTGTTAAAGGGTCATATTTTATAATAAATAAAAAGTCGAAAGAACAGAAAATGCCAGTGTTAGAGGGTCATTTTTTTTTTTAATAAATAAAAAGCCAAAATAGAAAAATAAAAAATGCTAGTTAGAGGGTAATTTTTATAAATCCATAAAAGGAAAATGAAGAAAGAATAGTGCTAGGACTAGAGGGTCATTTTTTATAAATAAAAAGAAAAGTTGAAAAAATGCTAGTGTTAGAGGGTCATTTTATATATATATATATATATATATATAAAACATAACAGATGGAAGAGATGTTTTTAGCCGTTTCTTGAAGATAGCTAAAGACTCAGCTGCCCAGAAGTTTGTAAATAAATAAATAAATAAATAAATAAATTCTGTATATATATGTAAATACACTTATTTAATTATTTTCATTGTAATATAATTTAAAATGTTATTTATTCCTGCGATGCAAAGATGAATTTTAAGCATGATTTCTCCAGTCTTCAGTGCCATTTCTAGCTATTCAGTGCTGAAAACAGTTTTTGCTGCTTAATATTTTTTTTGTTGTGGAAATCGTGATACATTTTTTCCAGGATTCTTCGATGAAATACAGTTAAAAACAGCATTTATTTAAAACAGAACTCTTCCCCAATTATTCAACGTACTGGAAAATACTATTTCTTTTTTAAATAAAAAAATTGAAATCACAGCGACTTTTACAGAAGTACATATATAATTAAAAACCTCATATGATAAATCTTCTTGAATAATTAATACATTATCATTAAAAATAGATATGTCTACGGAGAAATTGATTGCACTGTTGCAGACCATTATGAAACGCTCTGTCTTTTGTCTTGAAACGGAGGTGTGGATTCACTCACCATGTCCAGGAGCAGGTAAACAGACTCCCTGTTCCGTGTAGTGGTTTTATCCGTCTCCTGTCCAATCTTCAGCAGGCTGGAGGAGGCGAGCTGTGGGAGAGATTTACAGGGTTTTATTAAGCTGCAAAGTCCCATAGAGAGAACGCACTGAATAAATGGAGTGTTTATTGTTCACATGTTGAATGAAATGAAATGAAAAAGCTTTAAGCCAGGAATTAGGACAATTCCAGCTAATACTGTTACTTACGGCGAGGAACTCTTTGAGGCGATCCTCTATGCTGCCCTTGTGGATAGTGAACAGAGCAGCGGCAATCTGGTTTATCGCTTTAGCCAGACAGTGAATGTTGTTGCAGTGACCTTAAAAGATTTATAGAGAGTTAACACACACACGATAAATGCCAATGCGCATTAAAACGCGTCGTTCCAGCGGACCGCAGTTCAAACAGCACAGATGTAATCTGATTTCATTCGCAGCGGTTCAGCGCGAGTCTGAAATGTAAAAATTGGTACCTTCTATTGCGGGACTGTACTGTGACATCACGTTGCTGGCCAGGGTCGGCATGGAAACGGCCACGAAGACCATCAACAGGCAGGCGATCTTGTACTCCTCCTCCGGGCTAATATTTTCTGTTACAAACACAGAGAATCGAGTTCATGAGTTTTCCTTTAGGTAACTCCGAGAAACACTGACGTGCTGCCATTGCGAGATGGCAGGGAAATTGCAGCGATTGCATTTCTCTCTCTGGACAGTGTCTGAAAATCTCCGCCAAGGGCCAAGAAAAACGGCACTAATGTCCAAAAATTAACTCTTATTTATATTATTAGTGCAACAGTGTTTGGGAGTGATTCAATTAAGTCTAGTTCGCTATTTAGATAGTAAACAGAAGACGTTTGGATTTAACCATCAGGGGAATAGAACAAAAACATCAGTGCTGGCCAAGAGGCCCTGGAGGGTCTGGGCTGCTCTGAGAAAATGAAAGCTGTTCACCGGAGAGCTTTGCTCAATTCTGGAGAACTGCTATGTGGAATGAAGTATGTTTAAGTGCACAAGCCTCTTCTCTGGAAGCCGATTCCTCGAATGGGCTCCAATGCCTGATGAGGGTTTGATAAGCAATGCAGCACAAATGCATCTGAAAACAGCTGTGCGAGAGGAGCTACTTTGAAACTAGCTTTAATACACACATCATTTCAAACATTGCTAACTCTTTACAATAAGGTTACTAAGGGTGTTCATTCTTGTCATGTTTGGTTCGATTAAACCAAACTCTGGTGCGATTGCTTTGTTAGTGTGGTTCATTTGGGTGGCATGCACAAAACAAGCGGACTATGACAAAGACTATTAAAAAGATGGGTCTTGATCCGCTTCCAAATGAACTCTGGTGCAGTTCAAATGAAATATGAACGCAACACGGACCGAATACTTATAAACAAACCAAAAACGGGAAGTAATGAAAAGATGCGACACTATGCCACACGAAAGGAACAACCGGTGTATCTAAAACAAAATGCACAGAGGGTAAACATGGAGCAACGAGGAGGTAAAGTGCCTTTTATGAGCTCTTTGTGAGTTCGCAGGTGGTAAAAAATAAATAAAATCATATACACGCAACAAAGAGCTTAGTCCAGCAGACAGCATTAGATGCATGCAACTTAAAGAGGCTCTGAGCTGACCGATTAGTGAATGTATACATTGATGTCATGCAACTTAAAGAGGCTCTGAGCTGACCGATTAGTGAATGTATACATTGATGTCATACACCCACAGCGTCGTTTTAAGTCGAACGCACGTTTTCCTTTTGTTTGCAGTGTTCCGTCATGAAATATACATCATTTAACCCGACCAATCAGGTTTTGAACGTATCACTATGCCTTTAGGTGCGCTGTCAAAAATGCCAGTGTGAACGCTAAGTGGACCAGGACCAAATGTATCATTCTCCTTTTTGTTCCAGACCAAATGAACCAAACAAACCGAACTACAAGTGTGAAAGCACCCTAAATGTTAAGAATAGTGTAATTTGCAATTTGACATGCTACCGTTGTAAAGGACTGCCAATTTGTTAAAGTATGAAGTCTGCATTGCATCGACCATTTTGTATGGAGCAGCACTGAAGGACTTTTATTTTGGTACGAACTTAACGTGCATGCAAAATGATCCGCTGTCGGCAGGTGTGTGCGCTTAGTGAAGGATGCAGCCTGCAGTTTGTGGTGTAAGTGACTTTGCACATTACGTAAATTGTAATGTAAGGTTCCGTAATTGGTTTATGTAGTGTTTGTTTCTGTTTTGTTTTTTGTGTCGTAGTTCTTACGGTGTCTACTTGAAGGAAAACGTATTAAACATGTTTGGAAACATCAGACAAGGAGCACTGACCATCAATTCAGTGGGTTAGCAACAACCATTTACAACAAATTTTGGCCGGTAAGTTTTAAAGGTTTAGCTTAATCCAGAACTAAAATTTCCCTATATTTACTCACCCTCATGTCATCCAAGATGTTCATGCCTTTATTTTTTCAGATGAAAAGAATTTAAGGTTTTTAAGAAATCAAATGCATATTTTTTAACCAAAGATGCTCATCTTGCACTAGCTCTGCGTCCACGACTTGGAAAGGTCATGTGTGAGGAAGGAGGAAGTACTGACCCAGTGTTTACAAAGTGAACGCACAAAGAAAGTCAAACGCCCTTTACAAAAAAAGGTAAACAACGATCTTGGACAATTTTGAAGAAAATTAAAGTGAATTTTGGAGAAAATGAGGAGTTTTTCGACCTACCCTACCTTTGTAAACTGGAGTACACAAATTAAGAATTATCCACTCATGACCTTTCCAACATGATTAGGTGATGTGTGAAGTCAAACTAGTTCTGGGATCCTCAGCTGGGATCATGTAGAGCCCTTTGAAACTGCATTGAAACTGTAATTTGGACCCATTGGTTTCTATTGAAGTCCACTATATGGAGAAAAATCCTGGAATGCTTTCTTCAAAATCCTTAATTTCTTTTAGACTGAAGAAAGACATGAACATCTTGGATGACATTGGAATGAGTAAAGCCTCTGTCACACGCGATTCAGTAAAAAACATGCAATGTGAACCATTAAACTGGCGAATGATCTCAGCTTCAGCGTGGATAGTAAGGAGCTCCCTGATCTTTGTGCATTCCTGTTTACACATTTTTTTGCCGCGAACGTTGATCTGGCTTTAAAACACCCGGTAAAAGAGTTGCACGATTCTGGCTTTTGTTCACACAGCACTAAATTCGGGACTGATCCCGGCAATGTTACTAGTTTTGTTGAAATGTTCAGGATTTTTTGATTAGTAGAAAATTAAAAAGAACAGCATTTATTTGAAATAAAATGTTTTCATAACATACAATGTCACTTTTGAGAAATTTCATGCATGCTAAATAAAAGTATCAGTTTCTTTAATTCAAAATAAAATCTCCACATTTGATTAGTAGTGTAAATGCATACATTTTTAACATTAAGCTTTAAAAAAAAAAGAAAAAAGAAAAACAACCGTTAATGTATAAGGAACAAAATGTATCCACCTTTTTCTTTAACGTGGAAGTAACCCAATGGGTGAGACTTCCGGTTCATTAGCCACTATAGGGAAATAACGAGAAGAATAACAATGAGCAAAAAACAGTACAACTGTTTGCACTACAAACCAGTGTGTTCACTGTGTTCAGGGTTGTTTTGTACAGCTAAATATAGCTGGATGAGCATGACCCATAAAATTTACAAAAAGGCTACGCCCATTGTTACGGGACGAAAAAGGTGGATCATTTATGAATTATATAACAAAATTCAAATTAAATTTAAAATTAACTAAATATTTACATTAAAAGATCAGGTTTTTTTATCAAAGCAACCTGTCCAAATGGACTGATTCTTTGAGAAGTGAGAAGTGCATTTGATTATCGGCAAAAATGTTTTCAGCATTTAAAAAAATCATGTAGCATTCCTTTGTCACATTACACTGTTACAATAGCCAAGTCTGATCACACTACAGAAAATGATAAAAGTGTCACTTTTGGTTAGCTACTCTTCAAGGCTGAAAACGACACTCATGAGACAGATCTCCTATGCACAGATATTTTTTATTATTTTTAACTCTTGAGGTTGTGGTTAAGATAGGCCTGGCCATGTGAGGTTTAAAACTTTCTTGTGAAATCATTCACCACAGAAATAATAAGACATGGTAAACTGATACTGTGACCAAAGTGAACATGGGTGTGGATGTAATGTATGTTTCTGAGTGTGCATTATAGCGTGAGGTTACACCGTAATCACAGTGCAAGCGAGCATCCTAGCGCTGCAGTACTTGACCAGATTAGACCCGATATAAACCATGTGATACCACTTAACGTTTCAACACAAACCAAACCTTTTTTACAGCCAGCTAGCTTGCATCCAAGGTCTTAATACAGGGATTTCTGGTAAATCATTTGGCATGAAATGGCCTTTAGATTTGAGCAACAAAGTGCACTTTGGAAAAAGGATTCCTGTTCAACTATTCTTTCAAGTACGCGCATACCGACGTCACACTTTGCTAAGCACCTATTTGCTGATGAAAGCCGAATCCCAAAAGTGGACGCTCTGCGTTCTAGAGCAAAAACACCTGACGCATATCGGCACATCGGCATAATCTGTGCTTTCTTAAGAGGCCACAACTAAAGAACTTCCAGTTACGGCATTTTATTTTCCGCCGACTGGTGAGCCAGTTTTTATTTTGGTGCCAAAATGTTACATCTGGGTTAGAAATGCCCTGAAGTGAATTACCATTTTGAATGTGAAATCTGAAATAACCTACCAGATTTCTGGGAAGACAGAGCCACTACCAGAGCAGGATCAATCTCACAGGGCAGGCCTGCAGCAGAAGACAGCTCGTACACATTCATGGCAACCTGAAAAAAAGGGAAATTTTCAGATCTGGTGGCCCATCGTTACTGCTGACGGCAAGTCTGAACGTCACCTACCTTCATGTCAGTTTCACGAGGAATGTGGTCTTTGAAGTCTTCCACGGAGCTCACCAGGAAGGGAATGTGGCAGGACAGCACCTGGAGAAAAGGACACATCTGTGATTAGAGCTCATTTGGGCTACAATGTTTTCAGTTAACCGAAATGAGAACAAACTTATGCCATTCCAATGCTGTATTATTTCCTTTTTTCCTCCAAATGCTCTTTTTCATACAGTTTGTATGAAAAAGATCAGCTTGGACACAATCTTATGCCTTCCATTAAAGGAGTAGCTCACTTCCAGAACAAAAATATACAGATATGTACTTAGCGCCTTGTCATCCAAGATGTTCATGTCTGTCTTTCTTCAGTTGTAAAGAAAGTATGTTTTATATACTTTTCAACCTCAAACGCTAGTCTTGTCTAGCTCTGTGTGAACCCTGTGTAATCCAGTTCATCATAGTTAGGGTATGTCAAAAAACTCCCATCTCATTTTCTTCTCCAACTTTGAAATCGTCCTACATCGCTGTTTTACCTTTTTTTGTAAAGGGTGTTTGACCTTCTTTGCATGTTGACTTTGTAAACACTGGGTCGGTACTTCTACAGCAATGTAGGACGATTCTGAAGTTGGAGGAGAAAATAAGATGGGAGTTTTTCGACATACCCTAATTGTCATGAACCGGAATACACAGAGTTCACGCAGAGCTAGACAAGATGAGCATTTGAGCTTTAAAAGGTTGATAAATTATACATTTTTTAGAAAATAACCAATCGTTTCACTAGATAAGACCCTTCTTCCTTTGCTAGGATTGTTAAGAAACCTTTAAAGCTGCATTTAAACTGCATTTTGGAAGTTCAAACTCGGGGGCACCATAGAAGTCCATTATATGGAGAGAAATCCTAAAATGTTTTCCTCAAAAACAATTTCTTTATGACATGAACATTTGGATGACGAGGATGTTCTGGAAATTAACTATTCCTTTAAGATGAAATGATGTCCATGTAAGTAACAACTCACATCTCTGAGAGCTTCCTGAGCCAGAGAGCGGAATGACAAAATCACGCCGATGATGGTCATCCGTTTCAGCACGCTGTCGACCGCTACAGAAATAGAAGACAAGTCATATTAATAACTTCTAAAAATAGGCCATTTTCCTCCTTTAGAACCACTAAAAATAGGTCTGCAGGTGGTGTGTATATGGGCCACATTCCTCAGACAGGATTTTAAAATTCCTGCTCACATTTGAGCTTGGTAATATGAGTGTATGAGGACAAGCCTTAATAAATAGCACAAATAGCTCTGTGTAGAGAGCCCTGTCTGCCATGATTGTTATTACAGCTCATAGTGTGACATTCCAAACAGTTATTGTCCAATACAGTGCTTCTCGTGGACATGACTGGAAATTTACAATATTAAAATATTCAAAATATCTCATTTTATTTGCCATTTTTATATTTTTGAAGTTTTATTTGTCATTTCAGATCTTCGTGAACGATTTCAATATGTCTCTTCTCATTAAAGCTTATTCTGGCAAGGAACCGCTGTTCTGACAGGAAGACATATAAAGTGACCAAACACAGTTTGCTTTGTTTTTACATGCTGTTCATGAGCAGATTAATCTGAACTAGGTCAGACACCAGCAGAGAGAGAAA
This sequence comes from Garra rufa, assembly GCF_049309525.1. Classification (NCBI taxonomy): domain Eukaryota; kingdom Metazoa; phylum Chordata; class Actinopteri; order Cypriniformes; family Cyprinidae; genus Garra; species Garra rufa. The sequence goes on along the minus strand of NC_133368.1, from coordinate 41,111,126 downwards.
AAATATGGAATTTATATTATATAAGGAATATCTGTCTTTCCAATACTGATTATTTCATGAGCAAAGCAGATTAATATAATAATATATGTGACCCTGGACCACAAAACCAGTCATAAGTGTCATTTTTTAAAATTAAATAAGGTTTCCATTGATGTATGGCTTGTTAGGATAGGACAATATTTGACTGAGATACAACTATTTGAAAATCTGCAATCTGAGGGTGCAACAAATCCAGATATTGAGACAATCGCGTTTAAAGTTGTCCAAATGAAGTTCTTAGCAATGCATATTACTAATCAAAAACTAAGTTTTGATATATTTACGGTAGGAAATCTACAAAATATCTACATAGAACATGATCTTTACTTAAAATCCTAATGATTTTTGGCATAAAAAAAAACTCTGATAATTTTGACCCATTCAATGTATTGTTGGCTATTGCTACAAATACACCCGTGCTACCTACGACTAGTTTTGTGGTTCAGGGTCACCCTGTTCACCCTGGCTGCATTTATTTGCTCAAAAATACAGTAATATTATTACAATTTAAAACTGTGTGTGTGATTTCTTTATACTTTAAAATGTAATTAATTTCTTTGATGGCAAAGCTGAATTTTCAGCATCATTACTCCAGTCTTCAGTGTCACATGATCCTTTAGAAATAATTTTGATATGTAGATTTCCTGATCAAAAAAACATTTATCATCATTAGTATTGAAACCAGATGTTCTGCTTAATATTGTTTTGGAACTGTGAAACTGTCACTTCACTGTCTTTTGATCAATTTCAGGTGTCCTTGTTGAATAAAGGTATTATTTTGTTCACAAATATTACTGCACGGTATTTTATATAATTAAAAATCCCACAAATGATACGCACATGTAAGCCGCTTAAAGAGTGCTGCCATGTGGTCCGGCTTGTCAAAGCTGGTCCTCATCTGGGTCAGAACCTCCACGTTGTCCACCACAAGTTTCTGTAAGGGCGACAAAAGGCAGTGTGATGAGTAAGCAGGAAAAATTTATGCGAATAAGTCTGAAGCAGTCTGCACATCTTTCCAGAGGAGGACATCATTATAGCTACACGCACTTTTAAAGAGATTAAAATCTAACAACAGCATTTATAAAAATGTTGATTGCCAGAAAATGAAAACAAAATGCTGTCAATTGAACCCAGAACATTACTTTTAACGCCCAAGCAGAACAATCTTGAACAGTAGCCGATTAAAGGCATGAAATCGCCTGAGACGGGAACAGTGAAGAAACGCAAGAGAACGGGTTTGCATGTCAACAAATGATTTGCGTAATTTGAGCTCCGAGAGAAAACATGTTCCGCGTTAAAGCCCTTCGGTGAACATGGTGCAGAATAGAAATGCAAAATAAATCATTTCACTCCACAGCTGATTGTGGGTCAGATAGGAAACTTGGTTCTCTTTCCCCCAAATTACTTTCAGCTGAAGAAAAGAGGTTTGCATCACTGACATGTGCCAAGCCTGCGTTCACACACTTTGGTTGGTGCTTGTTACTCAAAAGGCTTTTATAATGCAGAGGACTGTTTCAATTACATATATCACGCATTTGCAAACCCGCTGCTATTAATGAATGAAATGCATAATGAAAGGGTTTTACATACAGATGAACTGCCCAAGAAAAAGTAAAAAAAGCAGTCCATTCTTTAATCATTGTGTCAGGGATTGAAAACAATACACCATTCATACCTCATGAGGAAGGCTTTACCTTCAATGCAATCAAACGAGCATTTGGTTCAGGTTTGATCATAGTTGCCATTAATTCATCATTGCTGACAGTTCTCAGTTGTTGTTGTCTAAATGTTATGCAATAACTGGGAGTGTGGGGAAGCGCTACCTAAACTCTGTTCCCGGAAAACAGGCCCACATGGAATCTGTGGCTGCAACAATCCACAAAAAGCTCTTCATATTTCCACAAAATTGGGATGTCCAATCATTCACAAAGTTCTACACATCCTCTTGTGTTTTGGTTTTACATATTTGGATAATTTAATCATGTTTTACAAATGTACTACTGTCAGCAATGTTTTAAGGTCATGAGCTTAAAAACATTGTTTTATGTTTAAAACAACAGAATTTCACATGTTTTCCCCTAAAAAAAGTCCTTTATTCTGACCTAAGCTGCTTTTATTTGCTCAAAAAGCTATTTCATTCTAATTTAAAAACTCATTTTTCACTTATTTTAATATATTTAAAAATGTAATTTATTTCTTTGTTGGCAAATCTGAATTTTCAGCATCATTACTACAGTTTTATTGTCACATGATCCTTCAGAAACCATCCTAATAATTTGTTGCTCAAAAAAAAAAAAAAACATTTCTTATTATTATTAATCATCAAAACCTTATGTGCTGCTTAATATTTTATGGAAACTGTGATCAAATTCTGAAATACAATATTAAAATCCAGCAAAAACTAAACAAAAACTAAAAGAAAGGTCACAGATTCAGTCTAGACCTGCCGGTAAGTCAAAGTAATTCTACCTAAAAGAATAAACACATACAGTAAGCAAAATAATAATAAAGCCAAATAGTGACATTTTTAAATGATTAAATAAATATATTCATAAACAAATAAATACTTAAAAACAGAAACAAATAAAACAAACAATTGTTTTAATTCCACCGTTTCAATCTGGACCTGCCCATAAATAGAAGTGAAGTTTGCTCTATAAATAAATAAATAAAAACCACTCATACTAAATAAGCAAGCAAGTTAATAAATAAATAATTTTGTTAAAAGACAAAAAAGGGTTTAAGCATAAAAACAATAAGTGTAACACTGCTTTAAATTGTTGTTGATTTTCCAAAAAAAACATTAAAAAGTTTTCCGTTTAATTTAATTGCATTTTTGTTTTAGTTTTTCTGAATAAAAAATAAATATACATTTTTCCCTAATTTACAGAAGACATCCACTAAAATGTCACTTAGTGTGACTATCTAGTCAGGCATATTTACAACAAAAAACTATTTATGACATATTAAAAGACAAATTACTTTCACCCAAAATACTAATTAGTAATTCTACATTTTAAAATTTTTGCCACAAAAGGTTTTGCCTATTTGTCAGTAATGTTTTATTCAATTAAAACACAATAAAATTTACTACGTGCCCTTATTCTTTTATTAATTTAATACATACAAGTCAGAATAAGCATGTTGTTTGAATTTTTACATTAATATTGTGTTACATCTTAACGTCTTTGACCCAAATATAATTTCTCAGATTTGAGCCTTGCCAGTGAGTCGAAGTGACTATGGGAATCACTGTTTAACAGGAAGACTAAAAAAAGGCTCTAATTGCTTTCAGGCTGTCTCCGACAGAGAACCGTGCTTCTGAAACGTTTTCAGAGGAAGGCAAAGTAGTCAGAACTGTGACAAGCCTATTAATGTGACATTTCACCTCAGAGACCCCTATTGCTCACCTTGAGTTCAGCCACCTGGGAGGAGATGTGCCACATGAGGCTCTCGCTGAGGAACTTCATCCCGTACGGACCCAGCAGCTCAGACAGGGAGCGCATTTCTGGAAGACAAAGACAAGGTTGTTTAGACATGCTATGACAGTTTGTGGATATAATCACATCCAGCTGAAGAAAACATTGTGAAATGTTTCTAAACAAGGAAATCCTTTATTCACAGTGTCTTTGTGGAGTGCTTTTCCCCTCACCAGATATGTCAGAATACTCCTCCGCATTAAAGGTGAGCTCATTCTCTGTGGGCAAGTTGACAAAGGCCTTCATGGCAGGAAAGTAAGCGATGTGACCGTTGCTAACCTGCCGCAGTAGAGTCTCCAGATACCTGCGCACAGATTAACACCAAACCAACTTTTATTTTTTTAAGGAATATTACACAATATCACACAATTTTTCATCCATGATTTATTTTTACTGTTTAAACCTGTTATGCAGCACTTTGTTTGACAAAAAAATGAAACAATTTTTTTACATTTCAGGTTATATCTGAAAAGACTAATTAAATTGCTACAATTCATTGCATTTGTTTAATTCTCACCATTTTTGATGGCTCCAATTGTATTAAATCATAGGACACAGAAATCAAAACATTAAAACAGACAAAATGTATGACAAAAATAAAAAGCAATTCATAGCCCCCCATTGTTAAAATTGTTAAATTGTTTTGAAATTGTTTTTTTTTTTAATTATTAAAATGTAATTAAACATTAAAAGTTAAAATGGGAGAAAACAAACAAACTAACAAACACACAAACAAAAAAACTGAAGTAGGGAAATAAGAAGTAATTTGGGAAAAAATAAAACCGATTTTACATGGTCCTAGTTAATAAATGTCAAAACCATTAAATGCTTAAATTACACTACCAGTGATTTTTAATGTTTTTAAAGTCTCTTCTGCTTACCAAGTCTGCATTTATTTGATACATTTTATTTGAGTACATAAAAACAGTAATATTGTGAAATATTTTTACTATTTAAAATAACTTCTTTCAACTTGAATATCTTTTCAAATGTAATTTATTCTTGTGATCAAAGCTAAATTTTCAGCATCATTATATATATATTTTTTGTTGTTGGGAAAGAACTGATAGAAATTAATACTTTTATTTAGCAAGGATGCTTTAAATTGATCAAACATCATGATAAAGACATTTATAATGTTACTAAAGATACTAAAGATTACTAATGATACTAAAGTGGTGTTCTTCTGAAAATTCTATTCATCAATGAAACTTCATAAAAAAAATCTACTCAGCTGTTTTCAACATAATAATAATACATGTGTTTTGAGCAGCAAATCAAAATATTAAAATATTTAGAATATTAATATTAGAATATCTTGCTGTTCAAAAACGTTTGACTGGTAGTTGATTTACTGTTCAAATTATAATTACATAACTGTTCAAGTAAATTAAAATAGACTATTTTACCCAATATTTGTGTATACTAGTATTTTTACGCTGTTTACAGCATAATGTTCTAAGCCTTGCAACATACCAATGCTAAACTGTATTTAAGTTCAGTCAAGGCTTTGTTGCTTCCTATGTAGAGTGTTCCAAATCAAGAGGTTTTATTTCAGTTAGGACATCTTAGAAGGCAGGAGTCTATGCAGGCAGTACATTTGGGCCATTCTGGAATAGAGACTCACCAGTTAGTGTAGAGGCTGGTGATGGTTGGTTCTCCGTGGCTGTCGAGGTGTTGGGTCTGCTGCAGCAGCACGTTGTTGAACACTCTGGTAATGTCAATCTGCACATAATTCTCAATGGACTGCAGGACTGTCATGTAGGCCCGCACGCTGGTAAGCAGCTCGGATGGTTTGGCGATCTCCTGTGTGGCCTGGTTGTACATGGTCATCCCGACTATGGACCTGAGCGACAGTTACAGACACGGTCAACAAGTGCTGAAAGACAAAAATATACCGCCCCTACTGACTTTAACATATGTCTCTTGTTCTATTGCACATGATTAAAGGGATAGTTGTCATTAATTACTCAACCTCATCGTTCCAAATCGTTAAAAACAAAAGCAATGACTTCATTTTCCGTTCTTGTAGCATCATAACATTATGGTTGAACTACAGATTATTCTAACAAAAGTCTTACAGTTTGGAACGGCATAAAGGTGAGTAACCAATGACAGATCTTTCATTTTAGGGTGAACTATCCCTTTAATTTGTGCATGTAATGCTAAAAGGAACAAACTGCTTATTTTCATAATATTTTATCAATATGCTAACTTCTACAACTTCTAAAACAAACATTTCTGCTGATTACAACAATGCAGCAAAAATATTACTACTAATACTATACTTAATATTAAATACTAATATAAAAACAATACATCAATCCAACTGAATAAACGATCCAATAAGAAAATCCCAATGGATAAAATCCATTTAATACTTTACATAATTTCCTACTAAATGTTCAGTTTTTACTCAGAAATAGTTCCCATTTAAAAGTCATTAAATTCAACATGAAACACACACACAATATATATATATATATATATATATATATATATATATACACACATACACACACACATACACATACATACATACATACATATGGAAAATATCTGTTATTCCTCCACCTGATGTTTATTTAGTTGGACAAGCGCTATT